>NC_137901.1:38271193-38511193 GCF_963455335.1 Martes martes | reverse complement strand
GTCAGGGATTGTCTGCAAAATTAAATAAAATAAAAGAGATGAACCATAAGCAACAAAATACACTTTTCTAGTTTTGAGAAGCTGATCAAAGCTTGATCTGTCAGTAACTTTTTCTTTGCCTTTAGGTGTCTTTATTTCATTTATTCTCACCTATTTCATCACTGGTTGTATTTCTAGCACTTTATTTTTTTTAATTTTTTAAAAATTTTCATAGTATCACATGCCACCCTTAATGCCCATCACCCAATTACCCATCCCCTCACCTACCTCCAGCAACCCTCAGTCTGTTTCCTAGAGTTAAGAGTCTCTCATGATTATTATTCTTCTCTGATGACTTCCCATTCAGTTTCCCTTCCCTTCCCTTATGATCCTCTCTGCTGTTCCTTATATTCCACATATGAGTGAAATCATATGGTATTTGTTTTTCTCTGAGTTATTTCACTTAACATAATACTCTCTAGTTCCATCCACGTCATTGCAAATGGCAAGATTTCATTTTTAGATGACTGCGTAATATTCCATTTGTGTGTGTGTATATCTATATCTATTTTCTATCTATCTACACATCTTCTTTATCCATTCATCCGCTGATTGTCATCTGGACTCTCTCCATAGTTTGGCTATTGTGGACATTGCTGTTATAAACAATGGGGAGCAGGTGCCCCTTCAGATCATTACATTTATATCTTTGGGGAAAACAACTAGTAGTGCAATTTCTGGGTTGTAGGGTAGCTCTATTTTTAACATCTTGAGGAACCTCCATACTATTTTCCGGAGTGGCTGTACCAGTTTGTGTTCCCACCAGCAGTGTAAGAGGGTTCCCCTTTCTCTGCATCCTCATCAACATTTGTTGTTTCCTGTCTAGTTAATTTTAGCCATTCTGGCTGGTGTGAGGTGGAATCTTATTGTGGTTTTGATTTGTATTTCCCTGACACCGAGTTTTTTCATGTGTCTGTTGGTCATTTGGATGTCTTCTTTGGAGAAATGTCTGTTCATATCTGTCTTCTGCCCATTTCTTGACTGGATCATTTGGTTTTTTGTGTTGAGTTTGATAAGTCCTTTATAGATTTTGGATACTAGCCCTTTATCTGATATGTCATTTGTAAATATCTTCTCCCATTCTATAGGTTGCCTTTTAGTTTTCTTGACTGTTTACTTTTCTGTGCAGAAGCTTTTGATTTTGATGAAATCCCATTAGTTCATTTTTGCTTTTGTTTCCCTTGCCTTTGGAGACGTGTCTAGCAAGAAGTTGCTGTGGCTAAGATTGAAGAGGTTGCTGCCTGTGTTCTCTGCTAGGATATTTTTTTAAGAATTATTTTTATTTTTATTTTATTTGACACATAGAGAGCACAAGTAGGCAGAGAGGCAGGGAGAAGGAGAGGGATAAGTAGGCTCTCTACTGAGGAGGGAGCCTGATGCAGAGCTTGATCCCAGAATTCTGGGATCATGACCCAGCCGAAGGTAGCCACTCAACCGACTGAGCCACCTAGGTGCCCCCTCTCCTAGGATTTTGATGGAGTCCTCTCTCACATTTAAATCTTTCATCCATTTTGAGTTTATCTTTGTGTATGGTATAAGAAAATGGTCCAGTTTCATTTTTCTGCATGTGGCTGTAAGATTTTCCCAGCACCATTTTTTGAAAATAATGTCCTTTTCCTTTGGATAATTTTTCCTGCTTTGTCGAAAATTAGTTGACAATAGAGTTGAGGGTCCATTTTGGGGCTCTCCACTCTGTTCCATTGATCTTTGTGTATGTTTTGTGCCACTACCATATAAGACAGTATAGCACTTTGAATAAAGACTCTTTGCTTTAAAATCTGCAAATGGGATGACTCTTGGAAAAGGTGGCAGAGTATAGAAACATTGAATAATGTCATTAGAAAATGGTTATTGTTGCTATTAAGATTGTATAGAAGATTGAGAGAAATCTCATGTAAGTATGATAATTGAAACTCAATAATTGAAAATTTTTAAGAATGTCAAAAATTTTTTCATACATTTCTAATATACACACCCCACAAATGTGGTTTTCCTTATTGTATATGCTGAAATTCATAGCAGTAATTATGAGAAAGTTTTTATTTTTCTCTTATTGCTGGGGAATTCCTTTTTCCCAATCCCGGAGAATTTCCCAATTCTCTTATTGCTTGGGGCCTGAGAAATTGCTTGCCAACATGTCTTACTCTAGATAATGGCCTCCCTAACCTCTGACTGAACATTTCCTCTGTGGATTTGGGAGCTTGGTCAGGTCATCTGGTGGGAGAGAGAGCAGTTCTCTTAGAATGCACAAGAGATCGCATTTTAAAGAAGACCATGATCTTAGCCAAGTGGTTGGATTGCTTACAAATTTTGTTGCCGGAGGAAGGAGAAAACTTCTTGTGTGTTTGGTGTATGTGTGTGTGTATGTGTGTGTATACACACATATACATAAATGCATGGATACACATAGATAGATAGATAGATACAGATATATAGATTCTTACACATATATGTTTCTATGCATTTTTAAATGAGAAGGCAGTAAGCAGTTCCCATAGGACTAGTTATCATTATGCCATCTTATAATCTTCTTTAGTCTCAAAGCCCTTTGTAATTTACACACACAAAAATTTCATTGAATAATTAACTGTTGCTATGTACTTCTTGTGTTCATTCCTCTGCTTGAAGAACTTCATTCTAGTTAAGCATTACACCTGGCATCATCCACATTATGGGGGAGCTTCCATCTCCCAAACCCTTCCATGCTGAACTTTATACCTTGTGCTTTTCACCCTAGTGCTCAGCAGTGATCCCCCAAGGAGCAAGTAATAGAAAGAAAAGGCACCAGCTCAATTCAGAAGAGGGAATTTGTGATAAAAGCCCTATCATAACAGTGATAACACAAAAGCCTCCTCCTACTCCATTTCGCTATTGCCTTTGGGGGATAATATATTCTCTCTGAGATGTCCCTTTGGTTTACTTTAGCTTATTCCATGCATATTTTTTTAAAAAATTAGGTGGAAGGAAGATGAGCATGGTATAACGTGTTTTTTTCTTTAACCTCCATGTAATTCCATACAGTCTTAGTTATAATTTAAAATTACAATCTCTACTTTTTGTTTAGTTATTTTCATTTTTTGAATTTATTTGGAAAGAGAGAAAGAGCACAAGAGAGAGACTGAGTGCAGGGGTGGGGGGAAGCAGGGGGAGAAGGAGACAGAGAATCTCAAGCAGACTCCCCGCTGAGCACGGAGCCCAAAGATCTCAGGATCCTGAGATCTTGACCTGAGCGGAAATCAAGAGTTGGTGCTTAACTGACTGAGCTACCCAGGGGCCGCTAAAATTAGAGTCTTTACTTTTCAAAAGAAATGTTGTTACATTTGCTTATATTTTGATGTTTTGTTTTGTTTTTTTTTTAAAGAGCTATGCCAATTAGTTGTTTTCTAAAGTGGGCTTTGAACTTGAAGTTGTTTAGGCCTGTAGACTAAAGCGTATTACATCGCCCTTTACAAGTTTTCACTACTTTTAAAAATCGTTGCTTACCTGCTCATCTTTTTTCTTATTGAAGTGTAGATGACAAATGGTGCTATATTACTGAAGTATAGTTGACGTACAGTGCTATTTCAGGTCTCTAACATAGTGATTCAACAATTCTATACATTACTCAATGCTCACCACAGTAAGTAAGGGTCGTTACCATACAACGTCATTAGAGTATTATTGACCATATTCCCTATGCTATGCATTTCATCTCCATGACTTATTTATTTTATAACTGTAGGTTTGTACCTCTTACTTCCTTTTACCTATTTCACCCATCTCCCTCCCAACCTGTTCTACGGCAACCACCAGTTTATATTTAAGACTATGATTTTTTTGTTGTTCTTGTTTGTTTTGTTTTTTAGATTCCACATATGAGGGAAAAGATATGGTATTTGTTTGACTTATTTCACTTAGCATGATATTCCCTAGTTTTAAATTCGCTATTTTATTTATTTATTTTGAATGTTTGATTCTTGCATTGTACTGGAAATGATCCCATGTCCAGATCTGAGAGCATTTTTTGTTCCTTTGTTCACCAGGGATTTAGTATCCAACATGCACAAATTCATTGTGCTTAGGTTATTTCATTGCTTCTGACTGATTTACAGCCTTTAACGCATCATTCCCCAAATTTATATTCTGGAGAATACTTGTTCCATGAAATATTGGTAATTGTTCTATGAGAGGATTATGGGTTAAAAAATTGGAGAAATACTGCATGGTAGATATATTCTTGGGCATTAAAAATAAATTATGGTTTTTAGAAAATATAGTAAAGAAAACTATTTTAACCATATTTAGTAAATACAAGCTGTATTTATCGGATGGCAGAATCAGTTTCCTTGTAGATGGAGTACCCATTAAAATTAAAATTACTTATTTAAATTCCTGTTTTGCAAATTACAGTTTGGGAAATTCTGTCTTAATGCAGTTTTGGAAATAGCATTCGAAAGTTAGTGGCCCATTTGTCCTTAGTGTATTGTCAGTCCTGTCTCCCCTACTGGATCCTCCCTCTCTCAAGAGCCCTCTTTCACTTTTATGCCTAAGTTTATGCTTAAAGAATTACATCTTCCTTTGTGAATAAACCTTGAGCATATTTATGGAGTCTCCTGAGCTACCTGAATCCTACTAAATAAGATAAAAAATGAAAAATTACCCATTAGAGAGAATGAGTGTCCTGATTTTAATTCTTACTGGGGTACGTGGTACAAGAACATGGGGTGCTCGGAGTCTAAGAGGGTCAGTGATGACAGCGTATAGTTCATCTGCTCATTACTCTTTTGCTGTTGCATTCATCTCGTGATTGGTCTCCCCCTGCCTAGCTTGTCTTTGCTGTAAAGACCCTATGGACTTTTTTTTTTTTTAATTGGGCACCACAACTTACATAGTGTCCTGCACATACTGTTAACTTAAATAATTCCACACGGCTTGGCAGATACCAGCACACACACAATACAGATCACTTACTTCCCTTGCATCTCTGAGGCCCCGCGCTCTGATTTTCTTCCTACCTCGGTCAGAGAGCTTTAGCTCAGTCTTCTAGAGGGATCAACATTTGCTGCCTGTTCCTTCTGAATTAGCGTTTCTAAGGCTCTGCTTTAAAGCCGTCTTCTTTTTTGGTAAATTCTTCTTTTGTATTCTTACCCATATCCATGTTTTTAACTATACTTTCTTTGCTGACAATTCCTTCTTTTCTCTGTTGGATCCCCCCCTTGCTGTTTGAGCTTCTTGTCCTAAGTCTTGGTTATTGATTAGACATCTTTATGTGGATGTCTTTAAGATATCCTTATGTCAGCACATCCAAAACAAAACCCATCACTTCTTTGTCCAGAACACAGCTCCTCCTCGTACCTTTTCCTGTCCTGATTTCTGCTTCTGGCAACCACCAAATTATTTTAGCTCTACACTTGAGGCTCATCATTTATGCCTCGGTCTCATTCACCACCCATGGCATGAGCACTCAGCCCCATCAGTCTGGTTCTTATACCTCCCCTGAGTAGCTCCCTTCTCTTTACTTCCATTGCCTAAATAATCTTAAGACTTTTTGTCATTTTTACTTTGGCCTTCCCTAGATGATTCTGGACAGGAGTCCCTGTCACTGGTCTTGCCTATGTCCGGGACACCCTATATGCAGAATGATCTACCAGAGGCATCTGCTTGGATTTGTTACCCACGTCTCAACCTTAACTGATTTAAAACCAAACCTCCTCTTTCCATTGTCTTCTTCATTTTAGTAAATAGAAATTTCATAATTGTAGTTGACAAAGCCAAAAAAAGGTCTTTGGTGTCATCCTTGCCAAATCTCTTTCTCTCATACCACACATCCAATATGTCATCAAGTTCTGTTGGTTCAGCCCTTAGGAGAAACTCAGAAGCCAAGCATTTCCCACCATTTCTACTACTGTCACCATAGTCCAAGCTACTATCACCTTCTTTCTGGATCATCCCTGTAATTACATACTTGTGTCCTCATAAGTCTTCTTTCCAATAGCTGTGAGCCACCAGTGGCTGCTGGGCAAAAGAAACAGGATTGATCTGAATGAGATATTTAAAAATTTGCACCAAAGATTGAACAATTAATACACAAAACAATGAAAAATATCTTAATATTTCATATTGATTGTATATTGAAACAGTAACATTTGGGATAGGTTGGATTAAATAAAGGGTGTTATTAGAATTTCACATTGTTTCTTTTTACTGTTTCAAAGTGACTCCTAAAAAATTGAAATCACGTATGTGGCTGACATTTATCTTACTGTTAGATGGCACTACTCTAAAGTCTTTTTTACACACAGCCATCAGAGCTATCCTTTTGAAATGTCAGAACTTCCCATTCCTCAGGCCAGAATCTGCCAAAGGCTTTCCAGCTCTTTTTTTGCAGGGGGTGGGGGGAGTGGGCAGGCTATGCAGTGGATCTACAGCCCAGCATGTTTCTTTTCCCTCAGCTTCTGTGCCTCTCCTGTCCAGTGTGTCTCCAGGTCTGCAGGTCTCCTGGTGCCCCCGCCCCCCGCCAAGGGTCTGTCTCTGAACTGGCATCCCTTCACTTCGCACACTCTGTCCCAAATGGTTTCAAGACTCCTTCCTCATTTCTGTCCGGTGTCTCCATGAACAATTATCAATAGCGAGGATTCAAGAGAGAGGCCCATCCTGACCACCCCTCTAAACCAGCATCCTGCTTACCTGCACATACTCTGTGTGGGGTGGCTTCACTCTGAATGGCTCCCCATTGTCTGTAGAATGAAATCCACATTGCTTAGTATATCTAGGTGTCCCGTTATTGTCGGGCTATTTTCAAACTCTCCGACACATCTCTCACTGTTCCACTTTGCAGCCCACATGTCATGCATTCTGAATCACTTACGGGAAACCTAAAATAAGAAAAAAAGTGATAAAGAATATATTAGAGGTTTAAAGGATTATTATTAAACATAGATATATTTGTGTACAGAATTAAAATTCATTGACCTTCAAAAACTGAATAGGGTACCCGCAGAACTGGCATTTCAACCTTTTGAATTCCATGGACATCCATCCACAAAATGGACGTTATAACCAATACCAAAGGCAAGTGATAGACTCACCGATAAGGGGTTTAAACCTTTGTGAAAGGATCTTGGCACGAAGGAATTTTCCTTTACTCATATTTATTTTCCTCTGTAACAACTAAAATGTTCAGGGGTTTTCCCTCCTTATTAAAAAGGTAGCATAATTTATCAATAGTTTAGTTAGACACTTCATTATAAGAGAGTTAAGGGAGTTTTTAGAATGAGCATTTCTAGCATGGGCAATCTGAAAAACAAGAATTTATAGCTCAGCAATAAATAAATAAATAAATAAACCTTTCAGAAATGTTTATTGTTCCAGCTCATTAAAATGTTATGTCTTTTGGACAGTATTTCTTAAAGGCCATAAAATTAATAGTGTATTTTAAAAGTTTTATTGGCACGTATTTCCTAAGTCCAATTTAGCTCCAGTGTTTAATTGTGCTGTCTCATACAGGCTGGAAGTCTGGCAGTTAATATTATTTTTTCTGTTTTAAAAGAAAAACACTTTCCTTCAGGGCTAGCTTCCACATTTTTGAATGTGTTTATTTCACACTGCCTTGCATTTTCATGCGCTGAAATCCCGAAACTCTGACAGAGCTAATCTGGATCTGTTATTTCTTTGTGTCTTAAAATTATGCTGAAATTTCAATTAATAACTAATCACACTCTTGGCCTGGGAGAATACATGAAACGAAAATCCTGCATATCAACTACTGAAGTTAAATTTTCAATCTTTCAATTACACAAAGCAAGGGAAGCAATAAGCATTTATTGAGTACCTGCAGTGTGTTAGGCGTTGCATGGACTGTGGAAGATTATAAGGCACCATGAAGTCCTCAAATATAGAAAAATCCCAACCTATTCATCGCCTTCTATAAATGCACTTCATAGCAAACAAATTTCTTTACCTCTTCAGGGAACTTGCCTTCCACCTACTAGTCCTATTTAAAATCTACACAATAAGAATATCTCTTCCCTGTTAGTCTTCCTAAGTGAAGTTGCTTCATCTCAAGGCTCCCAAACCACAGACAGATGTGCAGAGTCAACATTTGCAGAAAATTTCAGACTTCTTAGAGGCCTGACTTTTAGGGGGACTGTCTTCTCTTCGTCCTAATTGCCTTCACTAGATCTCTTTCAAAGTGCTTCATGTTAAGTGCCCTCTGTCATTAAGTCTTTAAGGAGTGGCCAGTCATGATATTTTGGTGAGAAAACAAAAACAAAAACAAAACGAGACTTACGACGAGGGAGTTAGTGTAGCTACAGACTCTGCTAGTCTCAAGCTGGTCTTAAGTTCATCATTTCCCTTTTCTGTCTCCCATTTCTGAATACCCTCACACTTAGCCAGGAATTCTGCTAGTTCGCCTGGCGGAGGTGCCCCAAACCGTCATCCCTGAGGAGTCTGAGCCTCTGGCTCCTGTGCGCTTTCTGGCTGCCATTGCTGTACTCTGTGTTCGCTGTCACCAGCAGACACAGAAGCACCCAGAGGGGTCCCGATGAAGCTCCAGCGCTCCCCACGTTCTTCTCTCTGCCTTTGCCCTATGGCAGCCGTTCTCTTTCCTCACGACCGTGAGGGCTGATTATCCCACCCGTCCAGTCACCCCTCTCTCGGCCCACTGACGCATGGCGTGAGAGACCCCTGAGAGCCAGACAGAGCTTAAGCTACCGTGGAGCCCTTACCATGTCCAAGAGTGTGATGATCGTCACCTGGGGATGATTTTTGCCCCAAAGGGACGTTTGGTAATATTTGAAGACATTTACAATTGTCCCATTTGGGAGAGGGGTTGCTACGGGTATCTAGTGGGTAGAAGCCAGGGGTGCTGTTCAACAACCTACAACATACAGAGCAGCCGTCAAAATAAAGGACTCTGTATTTAAATGACAATAGGGCCGGGGCACCTGGGTGGTTCAGAGGGTTAAAGCCTCTGCCTTCTGCTCAGGTCAAGATCTCAGGGTCCTGGGATCCAGCCCTGCACCAGGCTCTCTGCTCAGCAGGGAGCCTGCTTCCCCTCTCTCTCTGCCTTCCTCTCTGCCTACTTATGATCTGTCAAGTAAATAAATAAAATCTTTAAAAAATATTTTTAAAAAATGACAATAGGGCCAAGGCTGAGAAGCCCTGACCGAGTAGAAATGATTCTCCCCCAGGGACATGGACTTTTATTCTGAGAAGGCCTAGAGCTCTGGCCACAGAAAGTATGCAGTCTGCCCGTGGTTTACGGGGGAGAAAGTACAAAGATTCACTCACTCCACCCCTTGGGTCCCAGGCACACGTATTCTGTTGGAGACGCAGGACCAAATGACAGCCATTGGTTCAGTGCGTGGACTGCATTCCAGAGGACAGAGTCCTAAACTTGTCCAGTCAGAAGAGAGGAAGGTTCCAGTCTTGGGGCTGTGGTAGGACACTGAGGTGGGATCCTGGTGTGGTGATAGGACTGTGTTACAGTTGTGCAGGTGGGAGAGTTCTATAGGGACCAGAAGCTTCTGCTGTGCGTAGAATACATTCAATGTAAGGACAGGGGCTTTTTCTTTAATGCCACTGTATACACATACCAGGTACATGGGTCCATATGAGTGGCTTAATAAGGGTCTCGAATAAAGATGAAATAGCTCTGGCTGAGTGAACAATGATCCGATGAATGAATGAAACCTTGCCTGAAATTTTCCACGTGCACTGAATGTTTTAGCATGCTATCCGCAGCTGCTTAGATGAAGAAACTTAAGAATGTCAAGTCTGTGGCTTCCCTCTGGATGTCATGATGGCAGCGTTCAGCATACCTCATGTTTATTCACAGCGTCTCTCTTCTGAATCGGATCTAGCATTATTCAGTGTAGAGTAGTTGGTATAATACTGACTTTTAGATTCAGCGTTCTCCTTTGCTCCTGGAGGATGGTTCCACTGACACGTTCATGAAGGCGTTGAGTGAAATTTTAAAAGAGGAGGAGTATTTCGGTGGTGAAGATGGAATGTGGAAAAGACCACAAGCAAACAGAAGCCTGGGGATGAGAAATCTCTGGGCATGTTTTCAGGGAGCAGCAACAATTAGAGATTAGGACACGTGAAGTATGTGTATGGGAGTTAAGAGGAAATCTTTGAAAATGTAATTGGAGCTACAGTTTGCCACACCTCTAACCAGCAGGTTAAAGAACCTTGCGCTGTCAAACGCCAGGTGGTTACTGCTGCCCTCTGATGCCATCCCTCCGTGGGAAAGCTCCTGAGCTCTACTAGGCACTACATGCTTTTTCTCTAGAACCATGCCGTCCAGATCTATCTTGCAGGACCCAGCTTTGCCTCTGGCATCCAGTTCTTCCAAAAGGCTCGCGTCCACCTAGATAGCATCCCCCAGCTTTTATTACTTTGCACTTCTTAATTCCCATTGAGCCCATGCTTGACACCGTTTTGATCTTCACTCCTCAGTCCATAAGCAGCCAGTCGAGGACGAGGCCAGTTCTTTTATCTTCTGTGTCCGCTAGCAGACTACCTGCACATAGGAGATGCAGTAAATAATTGGAAAGTTAAAAGCACCCGGTTTGATGATGCTTATCTGAATCCCTTCTACATGTGAGTTTTTAAAAATTAGTATGTTTCAGGCAAAAGGTCGGTAGCCTATGGTTGCGGGCTTTGTGCACCTTACTATTTAGCTGGTTTTTTGTGTGCATCCAAATTAGAAGATGAGGGGGTATGTATGACAGTGTGGGGGTATTCGTTTTAATGCTTTAGATCTTCTCCCTGTCTAAACCTCAGTCAGAGAAAGAACCCAAGTGATCAGACTGGATTTCTTTAGCTTTCACAAATCTTAGAAAATTTAATTTCTGAAAGTTAGTTGAAAGGTGTCAACATGGTGATTTTTAACATGATACCATTTACGGCATAGTAAAACAGTAAAGATATCACACTGTTTTGATGAAATTCTATGCGTTTGTTTTACTCACCACCAATAATAGAAATGCCTAATAAAGATCTCCTTTAAATTGATGCATTTTTGTCATTGTAGTCATCACTGTGTGCTTTTCCTACCAGGAGTTTCCTTTCTGCTAGGTTCCTTTTCTCCCCTTCTCCTACCCCACACTTTCCCTCTCACGCATACACCCTGTTTTCACTTCTTTCCTGGGTACTTTTGCTTTGAATTATCCTTGATGGATCTTGTTTTTGTCGGCTTATTTCCTAGATGGGAAGCGATGGAATTTTACGCCTCAGTTCTTCAGCACTAAATAATGAATTTTTTGCATATGCAGCTCAAGGATGGAAACAGCGACTGGCAGAAGGTAAATTTCTTTTTTCCATCATTCTTTGGCATATCTGAGTACACACAGTATAC
Source organism: Martes martes (assembly GCF_963455335.1). Classification (NCBI taxonomy): domain Eukaryota; kingdom Metazoa; phylum Chordata; class Mammalia; order Carnivora; family Mustelidae; genus Martes; species Martes martes. The sequence goes on along the minus strand of NC_137901.1, from coordinate 38,499,810 downwards.
TGAGCTTTGCACCTTTCTCTGATTTCCGAGTCTTTTTCTCCCCCTGAAGTATACTTTAATTTAGTAAAAACACCCATTCTGTTCGAAATGACTTCACTAATTCTTTGTTATACTTGGCATTTTTGAGATAAAACATTTTTGAAGGAAGCACGATATCTGAAACATAATAAAAAATTTTGATCTAGCTGGATTTTCTTTGGAATCATAATTTTAATCACTTGCTTGAGGTATTATGTATTCTCTTAATGTCCTAGAGCCTAAAGAATCTTCTTTTAATACTTTCTTCGCCTAAAGTCACCATTTCACCTGATTCTTCCTTTAGTCACCAAGCTTCTTGAAAGACTAAAAATCATCAATGGTACTACGTTTTTACTCTCTTACCCACTCAAATTGTTATGGTTGGGTGTGACCCCACTATACACAACTGAAATAATGCCTCCTGGAGAATATTAATGGCTTTCTTTCTTTCTTTCTTTCTTTCTTTCTTTCTTTCTTTCTTTCTTTTTAAGATTGTTTATTTATTTGACAGAACGAGAAAGGGAACACAAGCAGGGGGAGTGGGATAGGGAGAAGCAGGCTTCCCACTGAGCAGGGAGCCCCATGTGGGGCTTAATTCCAGGATCCTGAGATCATGACCTGAGCCGAGGGCAGACACAACGACTGAGCCAACCAGGTGCCCCATTAATGACTTTCTAATAGCAAAGCCCGTTTCCTCTTTTTGGTCCTTATGGGTTTTTTTGTGTTCTTTTTTTTTTTTAATTATTTATTTATTTATTTGAGAGACTGACAGTGAGAGAGAGCATGAGCGAGGAGAAGGTAAGAGGGAGAAGCAGACTCCCCATGGAGTTGGGAGCCCGATGCGGGACTCGATCCCAGGACTCCAGGATCATGACCTGAGCTGAAGGCAGTCGCTTAACCGACTGAGCCACCCAGGCGCCCTGGTCCTTACGTTTTATGTTCCTTCTGCAATATCTTTTTTTTTTTTTTTTGCCCCATCCAATTTGAAACCATGTACCTTAGACATTCACAATATATTTCAAATTGTTTCCTGCGGCCGCATTGTTGATAGCCATTCCTCAGTTTCCGTCTGGAGCCTCTGTTCTTCCATCTGATGACACATGGTGATGTCTCCACCACTCTCTCTGGTGCTTCCTCTTGTAGCTGTGCACATTCACTCGGCAGCCTCTTTCACGGCCTGGTATAGCCCCTATGCCAAATCTTCCACATCTGGCTCTAACTCCTCTTTCCTAATCCTGTGTTCTGTTCCAAATGCCTGCTGGATCTCCCGAGCTGATACCAAGCACCTGAAAACCATAACGTCAGTATTAACCTCACTGTCTTCCCTTCCCTTCACCTTGCCGTCCCTTCTGCCCCCTCTCCATTAACGTCAACTCTGTCCTCACTTTGGAGCTTGATCTCTCTTGTCCTCTCTCATCTCCTGATCCGGTCATGACCTGTCGATTGTGCTCTGACTCTGAATGCCCTTGAACACTCCCACAGCTGCTGGCTTGACCCTATTCTCTGTTTCTCATCTCTGCCATTCAGCCGCCTCCTGGCTGGAGTCCTCCCATGTCTACACCTGATTTTTAAGCCACTTGTTAGGCCATATTCCTCCCTGAGTGGATGCCATCAGGACCTCCCTCTGTCTCTTATAGGAAAAATGTAGAACTCTCTTTAAACCATGTATTTGCTGATTGGCCTCAGCCTACCTTTCCCATTTCATTTCATCCTACTCCTACATTCTCACAATTGGCCACACAAAAGAACATAAATATACATATTCATATCTCTGTGCCTTGTGAGTTAATTACTTTATAAAAGCTTGGTCATCCTTCAAAAGCTTACTCAAGAACCATTTCCTGTATGTGGTCTTTCCTAATCGATTCAGGCGGATGAAGTGCCTTTTCTTCTGTGCCCTCACTACCTTTATTCTTACGGCCCATACAGGGCTTTCAACATTATATTATAGGCAATTGTGTGCCTTTTCTCCCGCCAGACTGATTTCATTAGGGACACTGAATATACGCCATTTCATTCACAGCCCCTAGCACACACTTTATTTGCTGAGGGTTTTAAAGTTCGCCTAGGACTAAATGACTATTTGAGCGATGTTCATAAAGAGAGAAGCTGTAGAAATATTGTCAGTACTCAGCCTTTTCCTTTGCAACATCCATAAAAGTTTACTCAAATTAATTACATTTTCCTTATTAACCGTTAAAAGGTATGATCACTGTTACTCAATATATAAGCATTTGCTTTCTAGGAGAGTTTACTCCAGAAATGCAGTTGCGGATAAGGCAAGAAATTGAGAAGGAAAAGAAAACAGAACCTTGGAAAGAAAAATTCTTTGAAAGGTTTTATGGAGAAAAGTAAGTACTAGAGCATTTTTTTCTCATTTCTCTCAGAAGGAAATGAAAATGTAATTCTCTGCTTCACATAGCACACTCATATGCTGTAAAACTTAATAAACCAGTGATAAAAGGCAATAGTCCCTCAGTGTAAGAAATTGCAGGTAAAATTATAGTGGCATATCAGCACTTAAATTTTTAAAAAATGCATTTTCAAAGGTTCATAACTTGCCCATGAAAATTCATTTTGGACTAAAAGTAGCACATGAAATCCTATAGAAGTCAATTATGGCTTTCTTAACTAGATTTTAGTAAAAATCTCCTGGTTTTAATCCAAGTATATTCATTAAGGAATACTTGAGAGCTAAGTAGTTTTAGATACCCTTAATTCTCCTATTTTTCTGAAAATGTTGACTGTGCATATCTTGTTTAGTCCTTGTTTGGGGGAGAGCCCGAGGTGTTACTTCTTCACTCCAGCCATCTTCCTCTTTGAGTGCGACCAGGTTTTAATTCATTATTTCTCTTCATGTGTGTTTCTTTTTAAGACAACACCAGCCACACATAAGCGTGGAAGCGACTAAATTACATTGAAAGTAGTTTTACCTTTGCCTTACATTTGGAAGGGACATATTGTACTTGAGCAGAATTAGAGACTCAGTCAGATCCCTAAGGAAGAAGGAAGAATTTCGGAGCTGACAATTGACAGTGACTTCAGTTCCTCCTCACAAAGTAATTTTTCCTGGAAATCCCACATAATTACATAATTAATGCCTGGAAGTTGTTTTGCATAAATGACACTGAAGTGGTTGCAGGTAACAATATCTGTACCATTTGATTTAACTTCATAAAATGTCCCCTTGTAAATAGGGAAACCAGTGTCAGGAGTCTCACATGAGTGCTCTTCTTCTTCTTTTTTTTTTTTTTAAGATTTTATTTATTTATCGGACAGACAGAGATCACAAGTAGGCAGAGAGGCAGGCAGAGAGTGAGTGGGGTGGGCAGGGTGGGGGGAACAGGCTCCCCACTGAGCAGAGAGTCTGATGCAGGGCTGGATCCCAGGACCCTGGGATCCTGACCTGAGTCGAAGGCAGAGGCTTTAACCCACTGAGCCACCCAGGCAGGAGTCTCATATGAGTGCTCTTCTTGAAAAGGGATCCCGTGATTAACAACCTGCTTACCCAGAGGAGGCTAGCATTTGGGGGAGTGTCCTAAATAGCAGTACCCTCAAGTAGGAAGGCTTGTTTTTAATTTTTCCTAGGATCGTGGATGTGTATACATCTTTAAGCAAAACTAGCAGGAGATAATTAATGCGTTTTCTCAAAAATTAAAAATGCAGCAGCCTCCTTATATGCCTTCAGATATTATCACCGGCAGCATTACTCAAGGCTGGCTGCATCAGGATCCTTACTGGGGCTTTTAAAAATAGATACGATTTCCAGGATCCATGCCAGACATACTGATTGGGAATGTCCAGGAGGTGAGCCCAGAAGTATGTGTTTTTAGATGCTCTCCAAGTCATGCTGATGCCCAGCAGGATTAAGAACCATGGAGAATGACATTGCAGACCACCTAGGAGGTTTCCCCCCACCTTGTGTGTGACAAAGGGAGTGTTGGGAGCATGCTTTCAAAGGCAAAACTGAGCTAGTTACCTCCAATGTACTAGTCCTTAGTTCTTGATTGTTGGGCCCTTTTAAAAAAAAAAAATTTTTTTTTTTTTAAAGATTCTGTTTATGTATTTGACAGAGAGAGACACAGCCAGAAAGGGAATACAAGCAGGGGGAATGGGAGAGGGAGAAGCAGGTTTCCGCCAAGCAGGGAGCCCGATGGAGGGCTCGATCCTAGGATGCTGGGATCATGACCTGAGCCAAAGGCAGACACTTAACCACTAGCGACTAAGCCACCCAGGCGCCCTCCCCCCTTTTTTTAATTCAGCAAAATTGATCCAACATCTCATCTAGATGCCAGAGGTGCAGACATTCACAGGACTTTCTAGCCTCTGCCCTCAGAGAGCCTGTATCCCAGAGACCATGCATTACAGAGGGCTTTCCTTCATTCACCAAGTCATGATTGAGCATACTAGGCTCTGATATGTGTCTAAGAGCTTTGAAAGTCTTATTTCACTAACCCACCCAGCCCTACAGTCCTATAAGATAGACACCCTTATTTCACTTTTACGTTAAAAAGGGGATTAGGGAACTGAGAGACAGTGAAACTAAGTCATTTATCCAGGTTTACACAGTGTCGTGAAGTTATTTGCTCAGCGTCCTAGTGCCACAATTCCTTCGCAGAAAAGGTCACACCTACATAATTTTTTTTACATAAAATTTGAGGGCTTCCAGACTCCCATGCATAACAGGTTAAAGGGCCCTGCCTTGGAGGGTAACTGCCACAACACTGTGAGTAAGCATGATCCCCTCTTACCATCCCTGAGCTCTGAATACAAACACTTCTTTTATTTGACCCTTTCCTTGCTGTAGTTTATCCATAGAGTTTCTGTCCCCTTATGTCACTGGAATTCTTGCTTGTCTTTTTCTTTTTTTTTTTTTTTTTTCAAGATTTTATTTATTTGCCAGAGAGAGAGAGAGAGAGAGTACACACAAGCAGGCAAAGAGGCAGGCAGAGGCAGCGAGAAAAGCAGGTTCCCTGCCGAGCAAGGAACCCGATGCGGGACTCGATCCAAGGACCCTGGGATCATTACCTGAGCCAAAGGCAGCGGCTTAACCAACTGAGCCACCCAGGCGTCCCTCTTGCTTGTCTTTTTCCATCTTCAATTACATATTGGATGACAGCCGTATTTTGGACATTCCAATGTCCTTCTAATTTTGTTACTTCAAGATTACTTAAACTACCCCAGTGTGTGAAAGATTGTTTTTCCTAGTACCAGATAATTTTCAGTTGACATGAAAATTTCACTGCTCTAACTTTTCCCAAGAATGTTGCCATCCAAACTCCCCCATTGTTAAGATTTGTCTCCTCTAGTCTTCAGGCTGTGTGTTTGAGCTCTCTGTTATGGTTCTGATTGGCTTACTCTGCTTATAACATAGCACTGTTCCCTATTTGCTTTAGTCACTTAGAGATCACCCATATGTGCACTAACTCAGAATGATAGATTTCTGGGCTTACCTGTTTTCCTTTGTGTTGTTATGCGGTGTGCTGTGAAAACCAACCTTCTTTACCTTATGCCATCTTAAATCCATTTTGTCATTAAAATAATAAAATGTTGACACAGGCATATTTTATACAGTACTGTTCTCCATATATACATATATATATAATGAACGTAGACACACATGTTTAATATATACATTTTATATATTCCATACATTTGTGATACTTAATATTAAAAATATTTAATATGAATTAATACATTTATCATATCCTTATTAACCAACCAGCAGAAATTTGGCTGCCAGTGGATAATTACTGTATATTCTATACCTAGTATCAGTAGTATCTCTGCTTGGCCTAGCCCCAAGGGACCATATTTCTAGTTGATTATTCTGCTTTATCTGTAATGTCGTTATTCTGCTCCTCTCAGTATAGGATAGTTATAAATTGGAGCTTCATTTGAACCCATCTTAGGGAAAGTTGAAAGAAAAGAGTCTAATTATGAGGGCAGTATTTCCTAGCTTCTTTTTAGAGCTTTCTGAATGTTAGTAAAGAAGACAATGAATACACCCCCAAAAAATCTATTCATTTTTATTTCCCTTTCATTTTGGAGAATTTAAGTAAAATGTTGAAAATTTCACTGAGGTATTTTCCTGCATCGATACTTTTAGCTGTATTTCTTCACTCAAATATGTTTGAGAATATTTCTCTCTTTGTAATTGTCTGTACTCGAACTTCTTTTAGAACAGCTTATTTCTCTACCATGTGATGCTGATGATGTAAGTTAGTATGACAGGAAATAATGATTTCCAATATCTTTGTAATTCTGATGAACTTTTCCTTATGACATGAATATTAGGTTACATTATTTCTTTCTTTCTTTTTTTAAGATTTTATTTATTTATTTGACAGACAGAGATCACAAGTAGGCAGTGAGGCAGGCAGAGAGAGGCGGAGAGGCGGGGAAGCAGGCTCCCCGCCGAGCAGAGAGCCCAATGCGGGGCTCGATCCCAGGACCCCGGGATCATGACCCGAGCCGAAGGCAGAGGCTTTAACCCACCGAGCCACCCAGGCGCCCCTAGGTTACATTATTTCTTAATGCTCTTTGTTATCTTTCATGGAATATCCTTACAGGAAGAGATCACATGAAAAAATTTTAAGTTCTTGCCTCATACAAATATAGTCTAGTAGAATCAACTTTGTTAACCCCAAATATGTTTGTTATTCTTTAGTGAAATTTCCATATTGTGTTAAGTTAGACACTTACAGACTAAAATAGGTTAGTAATAAACCTCTTACATTGGTTTAAGAGAACTTAATCTTTGGAAGTCATTTCAGTTTTAAGATTTTACAACATACCCATATCTCATTGATCTTATTTGCTTATATTGCATCCTCTGAAGACTGTGCAATTTTCTATGATAAAGGTAAATTGCTACTTTTTGACTAAAAAATTTTAGATCTTATCCATTCTTTTGTTTTTCTGCCCATATTTTCTAATCTTTTGTAGTATGTAATTTTTTAATTCCTTTTATATAACATTTGGCAAAGCTTGTATCTCCTTGCTTACAGAATAAAAATCTGTACCTAAGTAAGTTAGTAAAACAAAATTTAAAAAATAAATAAATATAAAAATCTGTATCTTTCTTAACCAGAGTAGAGTTTATTTAGTTATGATTATAAAAGAACTAGAAGAACTGAGTCATCATAAAGTAGTTTATATAAATTAAGCATGTTACTTAGCGATTCTAAAATTAATTTGATGCATTTGCTTTTGTTGAATACACACACACACGCGCGCACACACGCACACACACACATGCACACACACATATCTCTCCAAATTGTACCTTTCATGTTTTGTGGTTGAACAATAATTCAATATTTCTCATTTCTGTTCAGGTTGGGCATGTCAAGAGAGGAATCGATAAAGCTTACTTCTGGACCAAACAGTGATGGAGCAGAAAGTAGTTCGTGTGGCGCCTCTGGCCTTCCAGGTCTTTCTGCACAGACTCCCTTGGAAGAGCAACAGCCAAAAATCATGAAAAGTCCAACTTCTCCAGAGCCTGGTTTCTGTGCCACACTTTGTCCTATGGTAGATGTAGGTAAAGATGGAATGGCAGAATCAGACTCAGAAGATATCTTGATCCCTGAGGAATCCGTGATTCAGGAGGAAATTGCAGAAGAGGTAGAGACTAGTATCTGTGAATGTCAGGATGAAAATCGTAAGACAATACCCGAATTTTCTGAGGAGTCTGAAAGTCCAGCCAACTCTCACGAAGAGCCTCACGTAGCACCTCCTGAAGATAACCTGGAGTCCTGTGTTATGATGAACGATGTTTTAGAAACTTTGCCTCATATTGAAGTGAAGGTGGAAGAGAAATCCGAATCTCCCCAGGAAGAAATGTCGGTTGTTATCGATCAGCTAGAAGTCTGTGACTCTCTCGTTCCTTCCACTTCCTCTGTGACTCATGTCAGTGACACGGAACACAAGGAGCCAGAAACTGCAATAGAGACCAATCCCCCCAAAATAAAAACAGGGTCCTCTTCTTTAGAAGACCAGTTTCCCAGCGAAGGGATTGCTGTAGATATGGAGCTCCAGAGTGATCCTGACGAACAGCTTTCTGAAAATGCTTGCATCTCGGAAACTTCCTTCTCTTCTGAGAGCCCAGAGGGAGCCTGTACCAGCCTGACATCCCCAGGAGGGGAAACTCAGTCCACCTCAGAGGAATCATGTGCTCCAGCCTCCCTTGAGACAACATTTTGTTCTGAGGTGTCCAGCACTGAAAATGCAGACAAATATAACCAGAGAAATCCCCCTGATGAAAACCTTCATGCGTCTTTGATGTCAGAAATATCTCCAGTATCCACTTCACCTGAAATTTCAGAGGCATCTCTGATGTCCAATTTACCTTTAACCTCTGAAGCATCCCCCGTATCAAATTTACCTTTAACATCAGAAACATCACCCATGTCTGATCTACCTTTGACATCAGAAACGTCTTCAGTGTCTTCCATGCTTCTCACATCTGAGACCACTTTTATATCCAGTTTGCCACTTCCTTCAGAAACATCTCCAATTTCTAATTCTTCTATGAATGAAAGAATGGTGCATCAGCAAAGAAAGTCCCCTTCCCTATCTGAAGAACCACTCTCCCCACAGAAAGATGAAGGCTCTGCCCCTTCCAAGCCACTGGGGGAGAGCCTCCTCTCTCAACAGAAGACTCTGTCAAATACCCCTGAACCCATCAAAATGGGTTCCTCCATTGTTCCTGAAGCATTTCCATCGGAAGACTTGCACGGTAAGGCTCTGAATCAGCAGCCTTGTAAATCACAGGTTGAAACTGAGAAGGCCTATCCTGCTTCAATTCCAGAACTCCCTTCTATAGAAATGATAAAAGTGAAAAATCATAATGTCCTGCAAAGAACAGAAAAGAAAGGGGCGTCTTCACCATTGGAGTTACCTGTCTTTTCTGAAGAGACAGAGAATAAGGGAAATGAGCTTCCATCAGCTAAATTACAGGACAAGCAGTATATCTCATCAGTGGATAAGGCTTCATTTTCAGAAGGCTCTAGAAACAAAACACACAAGCAAGGGAGCTCACAGAATCGGTTGGAGACCTCACATTCTTCCAAGTTGTCAGAGCCCTCCAAGTCACCAGATGGGATAAGAAATGAAAGTAGAGAATCTGAGATATCGAAGAGGAAAACTGCAGAGCAGCACGGCTTTGGAATTTGTAAGGAGAAGAGGGCTCGGATAGAAGATGATCAGTCAACCCGGAACTTACCATCCAGCAGCCCACCTGAGAAAGAACAGCCTCCAAGAGAGGAGCCCAGAGTTCCACCTCTCAAGGTATGGACTAATAATAACAACATTAAAGACAATTCCATAGATAGGCTTTTCCTATTTAGATGCTTAATTTTTAGAATTAAATAAGGTTTTATTCCCTCCAGGTTTTATGTAGCAGTTGATGATCTAATACTCTAAGCACGAGTCTAATATTAAATGATCCTTTTTAAGGATTGCTGAGCTCACAAGATAATCTTAGATGCATTATATATTTAGACTCAGCATTTAAGGAAAAAGAAATGGGGAGGGATAACAGGGCCTGGAGGGGCCTATAGGCCATGAGATGAAGGGTCTTTTGGGAATTCCAAGGTATAAGACGAAGACGTACATGCACTTGGGAAAAGTTGAGAGATAATTTAGTCCCCAGTCAAAGTTCAGTAGGACTAGGGAAAGTAGTCAAAAGTCAGAGGCATGCATGAAGGAGGAGAAGGTGCAAGATATTGGTTCATTTATTTTCCAGCAAATATTCACCACCACCATTTCCTAGCAGAAAGGACCTGACTTATGGAAGAGCCTCATTAAATATTTCTTGAGTAAATCAATAAAATTGCTTTGCACACTCTGAGGGAAAATGCTGTAGATATACAGATATACAAATCTTTTTTTTTTTTTTTAATTTTTGAGATAGTAAAGAGGCACTTAACTTCACAGATAATAAAACCTGTAGTGAAACATTCCCATTTATACATTCTCTTTTGACCCCAGGTAGGTTTTAACTCTCAGAAAACAACCCTTTTATATAAATTGGCTCTGCCTAAGTAAACTGAAAATTAAGGCTAATTCAAAAGAAATACTTTGTTTAATTAAAAAAAAAATCCTAACCAGTATAATCTATACTTATTTGGTGCTTTCATCTTAGTCCATTTATACTGCCCAACGGTAAAGTGCATTGTTCTGCCATAGGTTTGGTCTAGGATTATAAATGTGTTCAAGCTGTGTTTCTCTTAATCTCTTTCTCTTTACTTTGCTCTACTCTGACATCTATTTTATGTATGTGTCTCATGATATCCATAAGGCTGACTTTTAAGGGTGTAGCTGCAGTTATTCTACTTAATAAAGCAACCCCTATTAAATAAGATTCTAAAGATGTGAAAGATGAACATTAAGCGCCAATTAAAGGCCCCACTATGCATTTTAATTTCTGAAGCAGTGGAAAGAAAAATATAAGCATGCTTTTCATAGGAAATATTTTTGAACATAGCAGTCTGTTTTTCTTGTCAAAAGCTTGTTTTCAACGTAGTGTATACTTCCCGGTAGATGGATAACATAAATAGATTTGGTGTTTGTTTGGCCTTGAGCTCTTGCTGAAGTATAGCTAGGTTTAATTTTTTAAATGTTTTTAGTTGTTTTTTTTTAAGTAAAGAAAATATTTAAAAGGAAAACTGGAATCGCCTCTCTAAATTCATTTTTTTCTTTGAAGCCTTTGGATTAGAAGAGAAACATCACAGGTTGGAAAAGGAGAAATGATATAGCTCAGAAAGATCATTTCATCTACCAAAGTTTCAAAGCATAATTCCAGATTGATACAATCCTGTAGTATGTGTCAAGCGTTTATAGTATAAATATACATATGTTAAGAAGGGAGATATGTTTTCTAGGAAAAGCTTTTCCTAGAGGGAGGAAAACAAAGGAAGCATAGTACTTGTCAGGAGCCCTGAATGGGGAACCATTCTGTCACACCCTTGTTATATGATCCCAGGGCAGCCTACTTTCCCTCCACAGGCTCAGTTTTTTCTACTGTAAATTGAGGGGCTTTAACTAGGTCCCTTCCAACTCTCCAAATCTATGACCCTAAAAATCTATGACTCTCTAATCTATGACTCATGTTTCTAGTGCCTAGAGCATTGCTATAAGATGTTGGTTGTTGAGTCTTATACCTCATGAATTTGGGAATGACTGTGAGTCTCTTAATTAGCATGAGTTAGGTAGATGCTCTGGGTCGGACTGTTTATGAAATTCAGTAAATTGTAGATTACCGATATCCGAAGAAACTGCCCGACCCGTCGTTGCTTTTAGAAGCAGAAAACCAGCGTTGCCCTTGCTTTCATGAAAAGATAATGAAACCAAATCCCTTTGGAAAGCAGAGCACTCTCACAAGCATAGTCTCATTCCATCTTTATAACAACCCTGTGAAGGAAATAGACCAGAAATAACTAGTCTCATTTTACAAGTGAGTTTACAAACTCTTATTGTGTGCTGATTATACAGGTATGAGCCAGCGTGCCGGGCTGTATGGGAGTACAGAAAAACCACAGAGTCTCTGGCTCACGGAGGTTTCTGGAGAAAGCAAAGTACACCATGATTTGCCCAAGATTGCAGAATTTCTTTGAGTAAAGGCAGGATGAGAATTCTAGTCTCCTGACTTCTTGGCTAGGGCTTTTTTCTTTGTGGCAAATGAAGAGATAAACTCGTATAGAAGGAAGGTCCCAGTTTTCCCTGCCAGGAAGGAAGATAATTTAAAAGCTAACTATCTCTAAGTCTTTTTTAGCTAACCTCATTTTAAGAAGCATGGATTTTGTTTCCATTTATATGAGGCATTAAGAAGATGTTTCATTTCCATACCAAATGAAGTCACCGGTTGATGTTCCTGTAAATGAAAAACAGAGATTAAAAATTTTAATTTCACATTCATGCCACATTGATTGTTGCTTTATACCCAAAAGACCTACTTGGGGATTTAGGTGTCGTTCATGCCACATTATGAGAGGACATCGCCCATGTTATCTCTTGTGTTATCACGTTCCACCTGCGTCCTCTGTGATCATGTACCCAGCGCCTTCTCTTTCCATTCTCCCCTTCCTCTAGATCCAGCTTTCCAAAATTGGGCCACCTTTCATTATCAAGAGCCAGCCAGTCTCCAAACCAGAGTCTCGCGCATCCCCCAGCACATCGGTCGGCGGTGGGAGGAACACAGGAGCCAGGACCCTTGCAGACATCAAGGCCAGGGCCCAGCAAGCGAGGGCCCAGCGAGAGGCAGCCGCGGCAGCTGCTGTAGCCGCGGCAGCGAGCATCGTCTCAGGAGCCATGGGGAGCCCAGGAGAGGGTGGAAAGGCGAGAACCCTGGCACATATCAAAGAGCAGACAAAGGCGAAGCTGTTTGCAAAGCATCAAGCCCGAGCCCACCTCTTCCAGAACACTAAAGAGTCCCGGTTGCCTCTGCTCGGCTCAAAGGAAGGGCCTCCAAGCTTAGAAGTCTCTTCGACCCCTGAAACAAAAATTGAAGGGTCGACCGGTGTGATTATTGTCAATCCAAACTGCAGATCTCCTAGCAACAAGTCTGCGCACCTCCGGGAGACCACCACTGTATTACAGCCATCTCTTAACCCAGCTAAACTTCCAGAAACTGCCACGGACTTATCTGCGCATAGTTCTGACGAAAATATACCCGTGTCGCATTTATCTGAGAAAATTGTTTCATCTACCTCTTCTGAAAATAGCAGTGTGCCCATGCTTTTTAATAAAAATTCCGTCCCTGTGTCTGTTTGCAGCACTGCTATGTCGGGAGCAATTAAAGAACATCCCTTTGTGAGTTCTGTTGATAAATCCTCTGTTCTAATGTCTGTTGACAGTGCAAATACCACAATTTCTGCTTGTAATATAAGCATGTTGAAAACCATCCAGGGAACGGACACTCCGTGCATAGCCATTATACCAAAATGTATTGAAAGCACTCCTGTCCCCGTCCCAGCCGAGGGCCGCGGTGTCGCAAGCCCCATGGAAGACAAGCAGTTGCCACTGTCCAACAGCAGCGCTGGTAACCTCGTCTCCAGTCAGTACACCTCTGTGCCAACTCCCTCCATTGGAAATAACTTGCCAAACCATCTCTCCACGAGCTCTGTCTTGATTCCCCCACCGGGGATGAACAGCAGATTTCCTTCTGAGAAGATAGCCATGCCCGGGGGTGAAGAACAGGCCCCCGGACCCCTGGGTACCACTGTGAGAGCCGCCCTCAGCTGCAGGGAGTCGGCAGCGGTCACGGATGCTCTGGCCGCGCGCCCGCCCGTCGCCATGTTTACCGGAAGCATGCTGACCATCAACTCTTACGAGGGGCCTCCCAAGTTAAGTGCTGAAAGCTCGGACAAACATCCAGGACCCCGAAACAGGGCAGACAATTCTGGGAAACCTCAGCCACCTGCAGGGGGCTTTGCACCAGCAGCCATAAACAGATCGATTCCGTGTAAAGTCATCGTGGACCACAGCACCACGCTAACCTCCACTCTGTCTCTGACCGTCTCCATCGAAAGTGCAGAAGCCAGCTTGGACCTCCAGGGCAGGTCCATGAGGACAGAAGCCTCCGTCCAGCCCGTGACATGCCCCCAGGTGTCCGTCATCAGTCGGCCGGAGCCGGTGGCCAGCGAAGGCGTGGACCAGGGCTCGAGTTTCATCAGTGCCGCGGCAGCGAAGCAGGAGTGTACCCCGATGCAGGCAGCCTGCCCAAGTCTGCGAGAGGGACCCCTCGGGGGTCCGGACAAACGGAATGAGGTGCCCACTCCCAGCCATAGCTTTGCTGAGCAGGCGCGGGGCCCAACTGCTTTCAAAAGCGAAGCCGACGCAACCTGTAGCAATCCGTATAACCCAGGCAGCCGGATTTGCTGGAACGAGGAGGGGATGCGGGGCGCAGCACAGCCCCTGGTGAGTCACCCTGCTTCAAGTAAGCAGAAAGAGTATCTGGAGCAGAGCTGTCCGAAGGCCATCAAAACCGAACACGCCAGCTACTCCCACCTGTCAGAGCTTCACCCCAGGAATCTCATAACCAGTGTCACTCTCCCCGTGAAGTCCGAACCTCATGAAGCGGACAAGGGCTTTAGGATGGACACCGAAGACTTCCCTGGCCCCGAACTGCCTCCTCCGGCCGCGGAGGTCACCCCCAGTGGGCAGCAGACGCAGAACGTGAAGGCTCCCACCTCCGGTCCCATGGAAGAGGCAATTTCCTTGGCCACAGACCCCCTGAAAAGGGTTCCCAGCGCGGGCAGCTCCGGCTGCCGACTGTCCTCTGTGGAGGCCAACAATCCGCTGGTGACCCAGTTACTCCAGGGCAACCTGCCTTTGGAAAAAGTGTTGCCTCAGCCCCGACTGGGAGCCAAGCTCGAAATCAACAGGCTTCCTCTGCCTCTTCAAACTACCTCAGCAGGGAAGACAGCCCCCGAGCGGAACATCGTTGAAATGCCATCCAGCTCTCCAAACCCCGACGGGAAGGGCTACCTGGCGGGGACCCTCGCGCCGCTACAAATGAGGAAGCGAGAAAACCACCCCAAAAAGAGAGTCGCCAGGACTGTGGGGGAGCACACACACGTGAAGTGTGAGCCAGGGAAATTGCTGGTGGAGCCAGATGGGAAAGGGGTGCCTTGTGTCATCAACTCGGGCCTGACTCCGCTAGGAGGGCACAGCCAGCCGTTCAAGCAGGAGTGGCTGAACAAGCACCCCCTGCAGAACAGAATCGTGCCCAGCCCTGAGGTCAAGCAGCAGAAGCGGCTGCCCCCCTCCTGTAGCTTCCAGCAGAACCTCTTTCATGTCGACAAGAATGGCAGCTTCCACCCTGACGCTGGTACCTCACACAGACAGCAGTTTTACCAAATGCCAATGGCTGCCAGGGCCCCCATGCCGAGCGCAGCCCTGCTACCGGCCTCCGCCAAGACCCCAGTGGGCTGTAATGCGTTTGCCTTCAACAGGCATCTCGAACAGAAGGGACTGGGAGAGGTTGGCCTTTCTCCCGCACCCCACCAGCTAAGGTTAGCCAACATGTTGTCCCCCAACATGCCCCTTAAAGAAGGTGATGACGTGGGAGGGGCTGCACACGCAATGCCAAACAAAGCCCTCGTGCATGCCCCGCCCCCGCCCCCTCCCCCTCCGCCCCCTCCGCCCTTGGCCCTGCCCCCCCCTCCCCCGCCGCCACCACCTCCTCTACCTCCACCTCTTCCTAATGCAGAAGTCCCATCCGATCAAAAGCAGCCACCGGTTACCATGGAAACCACTAAGAGACTTAGTTGGCCACAGTCCACGGGCATATGTAGCAATATAAAATCGGAACCTCTTTCTTTTGAGGAAGGTTTAAGCAGCAGCTGTGAACTGGGCATGAAACAAGTTTCCTATGACCAGAATGAAATGAAAGAACAGTTAAAAGCATTTGCGCTAAAAAATGCAGATTTCTCTTCCTATTTGCTTTCTGAGCCACAAAAGCCTTTTACCCAATTAGCTGCTCAGAAAATGCAGGTGCAGCAACAGCAGCAGCTCTGTGGAAATTATCCAACAATACACTTTGGGAGCACGAGCTTCAAAAGGGCAGCATCTGCAATTGAAAAGTCCATTGGGATTTTGGGAAGTGGCTCCAGTCCCGCCACGGGCCTGCCTGGTCAGAACCCTCAGATGCCCGTTCAGAACTTTGCCGACAGCAGCAACGCGGACGAATTGGAACTGAAATGCTCTTGCCGGCTGAAAGCCATGATTGTGTGCAAAGGCTGTGGGGCCTTCTGCCACGATGACTGCATAGGTCCCTCCAAACTCTGTGTAGCTTGCCTGGTGGTGCGGTAAGAGCTGAGGAAAGATGCAGTATCCCTTTTCAACACGGAAAAGCCAAACGGCATCAGCAGCGACAAATTGAGTAACTCAGTGGTTTATACCGTGATAATTTATTTTCCTCTGGAACAGATTATCTTTTCTCTCTGGGATTCTTTACTTGCGCTTCCCAGAAAGGGGAGATCGCACCCCAACCGAGTGGCCCAGCGGCGTGTCTTTTGCATATTAAGTTACCATTCCCAGCTTTGGAAAATTTCTGTCCAAGTGTACCCAGGTCACTACCCCATTCGTTTTGTTTCGTTTTGTTTCTTTTTATCCAGGTGTAGATAGGAAAAGGACATTTTTAATTACTTAATGCTAACCAGAAACGCAGATGTAGAAAGAATGGTAAAAGCGATTTAAGGTGGTTGGTTATTTGTTCTTCTGTAGGTTAACCATGACAACAGGAGTTTTCACAGTTGACTCTTCTGGACCTACCCTTACTACAGTGATTAAATCATATTTGGAAAGGGGAATCTGATTTAAATGTATGATTCCTTGTATTTGCTCATATCACGAAAGATACATTAAAGGAGGTATGCCATTAATGAACTCCACTGTCCTTATTCTCTTCCCTCCCTTTTTACTCTTTCCAGAGACTGGCAGAATATCCGATCTGCCTTGGACATTGTGCACACATTGTAGTGAAATGTGTCTTATACCTGAAATTGCAGTGTGGGCCTCAAGGCCAGTAATCTGGTTCGAGCCCTTCGACACCTGATACTGTAAGGTCAGTCGACCAAGAGAAGGCCAGAGGCCCACAGGCCCACGGGATGTCAGAACATCATGTGTAGCTTTTAAGAGCAAGTATGAAAAAAAAAATGCCCTAAAATTTAAAAAGTCAGCAAGTAAAATGCTGTGTATGCAAACACATAGAAGTGGGTTGATAATGTAAATATTGGTCCATTCTGTTTACTCTAATACAACTACTAGATATTAAAATGGGGGGGTGATAATTGTACCCTTTGTTGATGATTCCAGTCCATTCTGGCTTCTGACTCTGCAGAGGTTGGCCCCCTCCCTTTTAAAGCATTGTTGATGATAAGAGGAACTGCAGAAGGCTGATGTGTGGATCTACTTCTGAGCGGTTTTCCCCTCATGATTCACAATCTATATAGTTAATTATATTTGACTCCGAAATAGCCCTTATTTTAAAAAATCATTCTAGGTATTGCATGTTTTGTCCCCCTCCCCACCTCAGGTGAATTCAGTACATTCTTCCTCATATTTGGGGGAGTAGAACTGCTTTTGAAAATGGGATACTGCATCTTACAGATACCGTCGGTGTTTATCCAGTAGAGGCTGAGTGTTGAGGATTTGAGCTACATTCCACATACTTTGGCCACCCTCATTCCGGAGAACAGCTGTAGTTCAGCAGGCTCTGTTCCCTAAAGCAAGTTCAAAAAGCACATGCACACAGTGGGAAGATGAAAGACGACAGAAACCACGCCCATTTAACTTCAGATCACAGAGCACAAAAGGTGGAGTGCCATTAACCCATTGATTGATTGTGGCTGTACAATTAAAAAAAAAAAGAAGCAAAACATGGGATGGGGGACTGAAATCCTCTGTATCCAGGGTAAGAATGACAGACATTTTCACATCAACGTAAACTTTAGACATTCCCTTAAAACATGTCTTAAAAATTAACTGGAGTGAGCAGAGATTACATTCCTGGAGGAAAAAAAAAAGAAAACTTGTGATTTTTTTGTACTAACCAACCACAGTGTATGTTTTTTTCCCTCCATATTTATTATTGTGATGTTGCCAAATTTTATTAGGTGATACAGATGTCACTTTTCTTAATACGTTGCTAATAGTTAAAGATACTTAGGAAGAAAAGCAGAGAAGGGTCTGCCTCTGCGGCTGAGATTTGGTGCCTCGGTGAGGTAACTTCGGTTTTTCACCGTGAAATTAACACAGTTAGTGACGGAGAAAGTGAGCAGCGCACTTCACCAGCCCCTCCCCAGGAATACAGCAGAAGTCCCGGCTCACTCTGCACCAGGTTGTGTTGGGGCAGCGTCCTCTCTGTGGTTTGCTTGGCTGCAATACCATCTTGGTTCAGAAGAGCATGCTCTAGTCTCACAGAGGGGAACCCCTACATGTAGACACTTGCATGCCAGCTCCCTCCAAATCCACCTGCTGCTCGACCAGTGTCAGGCACTGTCCACACCAGCAGATTCAAAATCACTACCGCAGTAACTGACACGGGATGTTGAAGAAACACTGGTCTACCAGACTCTGTACTCTGTTTATGAGGTACAGTTGAGGCTGAAGCGATACTGAGCTCATGATCAGTTCCATCATTATGGAATACTGCCTGCAAAGTACTTACTGGGAATAACAAAAAAGTGTCCTTCCGTATGTTTTGATTTTTCACAAAATAGGTGATTTTTCACATGATTTTGGAGAACCGATTGTTGATCGTGCGTGGATTCCGTCACCCAGGTCCAAAGAGGATAATTTTTCTGTGCCCTTTCTCTTTTTTGCCCCAATTCAAATTCCTGGTGTTTGCATATGGTTCATATTAGTGAAAAATTAATATCTTTGGGCTTAAAAAGTAATGGAAAGAAAAATTCAGAAGTAAAATATGGGTCAGATGTTTTACAAGTGTCCCCTTAATATATATATATATGAAAGACAGTATATTTGGATTAGGTAAGTAGGTCCTTAGTTTCCTGATTTCCACAGGTGTCTGCCTATGTGCAAATGTAGTATGTTATTTACTACATGGTTATTGTGGTGTAATGTGCAAATGTTAGTGTGTGCATTATCCTGATTATTGACACTATGATATCCCTATCAGGAATAGAACTTGCACATGTAACATGTAATTTTTTTTTTTTTTAAATCACAAAGGATGTATTTCCCTAAGTAGCACTTTTGGAGCAGGGGAGGGAAGAAAACTGCTATTCCCCCATCCCCCTCCTCTATGATATGCATATGCCTGAAGTGTGTAAAGACATTTAGGTAGTTAATGGGCATGTTAATAAGAACCTTCTGATGCAAATTCATTTTCAAAATGAAAATAGTTTTCCTTCCCCAAAGTGAGAAGAGCAGAGATGTTGGTGAACTGAGCACCATAGTTATATATAATATTTCTCTGGTAAGGTCTAGTTTGAAGAAAAAAACTTGAAAACAAACCTTTGAGGTTGAGCCTGGTTGCTATAAAGACTTCACGGTGGTATGTGTTTCTGGGATGAGCTATCTAGCAGGTTTAGGTGACTTTGAGACCTTGGATGTTCTTAGTCATTCAGAATAAACCTACAAAACCCGACGGGCTTCTGTGTACGGCGCTTCGTCACGCAGCCGAGAGTAAGAATGCATGATGTTGTGGCCCCATTTTAAACACTCGCACAATTTCCAGAGAGGAAGTTGCTGTGGCCTTGGGTCCCCGGTTCCTTCTGTCTGGTGAGGCTCCAGGTCACAGAGGCGGAAGCCAAGCTTAGGGTTGCCTCCTCTCTCTGGCGTGGAGGCCAGCACCGCGCTAGCTGCCTGCTGGGAATGAGCCCGCTGCGCGTGCAGAGCCCAGAGTCACTGTCTTTCTGTGTTTCTAGAGAACAATGTGAAGAGTCCTAGAAAAGGAACTCATCAGACTGTCAGGGGCCGACGTAGCCAAAATGTCACTGAATATAAAAATCTTGTCTTCAGTCCTCATGCTTTGTCACTGTAAAGCGAACAAAAAGCATTTTTACTATAATTTAAAGGAGCTGCTTTTTTATAGCACATACTATTTCGCTTTGTACTATATTTGATAGTTGCAGAATAATTTAGACTGTAGAAAAACTTTGTTGTATTTGTACTGTTCATGAATGTTTCAAAGAAAGTGCTTTACTTGGTTGCCATAACTTTCTTGTACTGCTGTATTTTTCCCCCTGCTTCCTGGAAACCTAATCTGATTCATATTTTCAGTACAGGTTTTTTTTTTTGGTTTTTTTTTTTTTAATGTGTGTGTGTATTTTTTTCTTTTTGGGTCAGTATTCTGAATGTTTACATCTGTTTGACATTAGCCATTTAATGCCTTTAAAAAAAAAAAAAGGCGGTATTACTCCTACAGTGTAACAGCAAAATGTGAAATCAACCCAAACATAACATGCATGACAAACACAGATTGGGGGCGAAGGCCCTGAACGTCCAGACATTTTCTATCAGCATACGGAAAAGTAAAACCCTCCTTCAGTCCTCTACCAAAGAATATATTATTCCCACAGGAAAAACTCAGAAAAGGTGTGTAAAATCCTCAGAAGGGGGAGCAGTTGATTCAGTAAGACTGCTACAATTTAATACTGTTATGCTTGCTTTGATACCTGACTAAATGTGACTGAGTGCGAGGAGCATTTAAGCAATTTTTAGACAGTGTTTTGTTTAGAATTCAGGGATCATGCATTCTTTAATGGTGCTGTTTGTTTTTTATTTCTTTTCTACAAAGAAAAAAAAGTGTTGCCTACAAAAGTGCTCACGATACCATAAGTTAAATGAAATGAAATGTTTGTCTCTTCATGTTTCTCTGTTTTTCCCTTTCTCAAAGTAACAATTTGGGTTTCAATATTAAAATATTCTGGAGAAAATAAAGAAATTAAACATTAAATAATTGTCATTTTTAATTTTTTTATGAAATGAGGTAGTTACATAAAATGTGTTAATAAATACATTGAAAATTTTACTTAAAAAAATTATAGGGAGAAAAACTCCTACATACTTTTAAATTACCTACCCTTTCTGGTTTGGTGAATTGGCACACCAGTTATAACTACTGTTAAAACTGTCAAAACTGAAAGCTCTTTAAAATTAATAGTATCTACTGTGTTTATCATTTAAAAAAAATTTGGAAATTGATTTCATAAAGATCTTGTTAATTCTTTATACCAAAAGACATTCGGGTCAAATTGTTAAGTATCATATTTAATTTTAACTTTCCAAATGAACTAACTTTTAAAAGAATAGATTTGGTTGATTTTTTAAAATCTGGCATTAAATATTACAGCTAGAGTTACCTGAAGAAAATGCTGTGAACCATTAGAACAAAATTGTCTCAGCTATATTTACATTGATTAAAAAATACGCATAACTTAGGGTTAAATCATAGTTCATGGACAATGCTGTCTTTGGCCACCAGATGGCGAAAGAGGATGTTTACTTTTGGAGGGGGGAGAAAAGAACAAAATACACTGCTTCCTCCAAAAACCAAATTAAATGCTTATGGTAATGAAAGTCCTACTTACCCAAGTAACTCAATGGAAAATTGATACTTCTAAGTTTCATTAAGCTATTTTTGCTACAAGGATAGCATTCCCTTTTTGTCCTATTTTTCCTATTAAAATATTTACAAAATGATTTAATTTTATTTAACATGGAACTTATTTATTGTTTTCATTGCATTACTCCACAGGCATCCTTTATTCCAGAATTTATTAGAGGAAGTTGAACAGTCCAGTGTGAAACCGATCTGAATGCTTTGTGTTTTAATTCCTATATTCTCATGAAACAGGAATAATTCCACAGTTTTTATAGAAATATTCAATTATCCATACTACATTATTGTGGCCTTATTTGAGTGAAAATTGCTCTTAGCATCTGAAGTATTTATATGTATCCATCATAGGCCTTGACTGAGAACAAGTAGTTAACCCAGTGATTCATTAAGTTTCATGTAGAGACTTCATTGTCATCAAAGGTAAGTATTTTATTTTGGAAGAACCTAGCCTGGAGAGCAGTTGACACACCAGTCTGGGCATTTTTTTTTTCCCTACAAAAGACAATTGGACAGAAGTCCTATAATGCGTCTCTCACTCCATAAATTTATTTGACGACTTTAATTATAGGTTGCCTAGTCTTAATGTTTCAACAAATCATTTTCAAGTCTTTAGCCTTCATGATCTGAATATGAAAGAGATTTCATAAACTATCTTCATATAAATAAACTTTCAGCGTTTAACTGTATATTAAGCGAATCAGCAATTTCCCAGAGTTGTTCCCAAAAGGCAGACTGTATTGTAAAAAAAAAAGAAAAAAAAGTAGAAAATACTTGTGAAATGCTAGTACGGAGTGCTGCAAAGCATTTCACGGGTATTAACGATCACATTTGTCCTTAGAAAAATCCTGTGAGTCAGGCACTGTTATTATAGCCATGTAATAATTGAGGAGCCCGAGGCTTAAAGGGTTTAAAGGAATACATGGCAAAAATCTGGAGTATGAATGTTTTCCAGAGACCAGTGCCTATCCTCTTACTTGCTGATTGCAATGACTGCTCTGCAGACTATGTACTGGGGATTCTGAGAAAGAATCAGAGGGTTCCAAACCTTGAAAAAAGTTACAGGTTAGTGGGAAAGATGATAAAATAATTTTGACACGACAAGAGTATAATCAAGCTACGTACAAGATGCGGAGGGGAAGAGAGACACCAAGTAGGTGTAACCCATTTAGGACTGCTGTCGGGTGAGGCAGAAACCTCCAGAGGTTTCTAACATAGTGGCAGGGAGGGCATGCTTCCCCCTGGCAGCATCCCAGTCATTGCCCTTGAACAGGGCCCATCGCTAAAGACACGGTCCTTCCTGATAATGATCTCTGCAAGGTGTATGATCCCTTAGACATGTAAGATCTCTGTCCCCAGGCCCTTCTTAGGTGAACCTAGGAATTTGTTTAGATAACAGTAATGTTGATAATTGATTTTGTAAAAGTTAACAGCATACTAAGATGATGTTTGTGGTGCTAGATGTCATTGGTGGTCACTGACTTCTTAATACTTTTTTAGATCAATGTGATATGTGTTTCTAGACTTTAAAAAGTCAAATCGTATTACAGAGGCTACAGCAAAAGACAGCCGTGACCTGACAGAGGTTCCAGTGTGGCCTATTCTTAAGAGAAACTGCTTCTGACTGTTTCTGTTATTCAGTAGAGTTCAGGTAACACAAAGATCAAGTCTCGCACATACAAGTCGCAGATTTGGACTGAAGTCAGGGAATTCACGGTGCCTCGTTCAATACTTCTAAGAAATAAAAGCTTCCCACTTTGCTGGTGATCACAAGAGGGAAATGTTTTGGTCACTGGGGAAAATGAGAAAGCATCGATGGGGCAGCCGACAGGTAACACCAGGATGTGTACCGCCAGAGGCCAATTTAACCTGCATCGCCTACACTTTGCAAGCAAACCTTTCCTGGGTGAGCGAATCCACTGCTTCATTTCTTCTAGCCTGGTAACTGGGAACACAAGTGGGAGAAACACAGAAAAGCTCATTCAGTAGCACCCCGTGGCCCCTGCCCTCCTGTCTCTTTTCATGCCGCTGGGGTACGAGCAGGACTTCGGGCTCTTCACATTCCTATTCAATGTCTGACTCACCACCTTCCCTGGAGGAAAAAATCATCATCTATCAACTCATAACTATTTTTCTGGAAGCCAGCTGGCAAGCTAATATTTTAAGTATTTTAGTAAGTAATTATTTGATGATATGTCAAAGTAATAATAAATTTATAAGGTTAGATTGTGTGAGAGCTGCCTTAAGTTTCTTTTCTACTGAAGGAGAGTATGTCATTTCACTGAATACAAGCAGAGCACAATCCTTGACCCTCAAAACTTGTAAGGGGCTTCCAACAACTGGGGCATTTTTGATGCCAAGATTTATCCAACCTTCAATGGGCAAACTGGTTTTGTTTGATCACCACATCTATGCTAGAGGCTACCTTACAGGGGACCAAAGATTTTACTGATGACTTGATTCTTCACGAAAAATAGTTACCAAACATTTCTTTCTTTTTTTTTTTTTCAAACATTTCTTTAGTGTGTTGTGCTTTAGAATTGTACCACAAAAACACTGTCATAAAATGAAAGGAATTTTCTCAGAAAATTCCATTTTAAAAAATCAACTTTAATTTCAGTAGAAAATGCCATTTAAATGCACCTTTCCAGGAAACATCCTATTTTCCCGAACAGCTTGGCTGTGGATGGGGAGAATAATTGAGGGAATGGAAGTTTTGGAGAGAAAAATTTCTTTTGAAGACATAATTTAATTTACTTTATCTAGGCTCAGAGTCAAGATACTTAGGCAATATAATATAAGAAGCAAAATACTTTCCTGAATCTTTTACTGGAGGAATTATACTTTCTCACTTAAAATAGAAAAATAAAAAGAAAAGCTCCTTTGTATGGAGAACGGTTTGTCACCAAATATGGCTCATCTGGAGAAAACAGCACAGATGGTCTGGTTTGCTTCAGGACTGTGGTTTCGTGCCCTGCATGATTCACCAGACAAGGCAAGTCAGCATCTCCTCATTTCAGTCTGGATTCCACTAATACAGTAATAGGCAACAATGTGCACTAACATTGTTTTGTCACTAGACCCTAGCAGGAAAATGAATGCTGTTTTGTAGCTAAACTAGAGAATTTTTTTTCCTGTAATTTTACATCCAAATTAATGAGGGGATGTTTAAAAAATACCTTCACAAGCTTAATAAAATTTTGGATGACTTAGAAAGCTCTCTGGCCAAGACCTAATAAACCATTTCTTTTTTTTTTTTTCTTTTAAGTGAATATCAAACTATCTTATCAGAAAGGAAAACCTGGGCTTTACAATTGGCTATTCTTATACATGGCCATTTCTTAAACTATCATCACGGATATTTCTGTGTATAATTTGCCTATGAGGATGGATATTTAAAACATACTTCAGCATATAGATTCAACCATTCTTAAGGTTTATAGTTGACTCATATAAATATTACCAAGAAAGAATGATAACTTTAATAATGGGAAATCTGATTTCCTGACCCATGGTTCAGCAAATAGATTTATGCAAGTCCAAAGAGGTTAGCTCCTCAGGAGAAGCAAATGTGTCCCTTGACTGTACACAGTACAAATTTATACATTCCTTTTCGATCATTTCCTGAGGTAGACTTTATAGAGAGACGTTCTATTCTCTTACAGTGAGCTTTGTCTACGTAACAGGCCCGAGACCTTCCGAAGAGCTGGTGTAGGATCACATCTATTTTGGTGGTTCTAGAAGGTTCTATCATGCATAACAGAGGATAGTCCATTCATGTGCACGGCAGTATTTACATTGTTGGCTTCCTCTGTGCAGGCTCCGTCATGGGTGCTATGATTACCTGAAATGAACAATCAAAATTCCTGAATTCTCACATCAGGAGACTGGTAACAAGAGATAAAGAGATGACATATATAGTATGTTTGAAAATGGAAAGTGTTATAAAGGAAAATAAATCATGGTACGGCACAGAGAGTATCATGATGTGTAGGTTGTAAACATAGATGGGCTTCCCAGGGAAGGGCTCACTGAGAAAATGCTATGGGTTGACCTGTGTCTCCTCCCCAAATTCATAGGTTGAAACCTTAACCCCAAATGCAACTGTAATAGAGATAGGTCCTATAAGGAGGTAATTACAGCCAAACGAGGTCATAAAGGCAGGGCTTGATACTATAGGATTAGTGTTCTTGTAAGAAAAGATAAAAGGGTGTTTTTCCTCTTCCCCACCCAACCCCACACCATAAGTAGACACAGCAAGACTGTGACATCTGCAAGCCCGGAGAGGTCTCACCAGAAACCAAATCAGCCAGCACCTTGATCTTAGACTTCTAAGCCTCCAGAACCGTGAGAAAATTAATTTCTGTGTTTAAATCACCCAGTTCATGGTCTTTTGTTGTGGCTGCCCATGGTGACAAACATGGAAGGTTACTTTTAAGTCGAGAATTGAAGAAGAAGAAGGTGTGAGGGGACAGGATCATGCCAAGTGGACATCTGATGGAGAGGCCTTTGGGAAACAGGTAAGAGTAAACATAGGGCCCTGGGTCTCAGCAAACCATGGGAGATAATTTACATAAAATTATGTCTCTTAGGGACACCTGGGTGGCTCAGTTGGTTAAGTGTCTGCCTTCGGCTCAGGTCATAATCCCAGGGTCCCGGAATCGAGTCCCACATTGGACTCCCTGCTTGCCGGAAAGTATACTTCTCCCTCTCCCTCTGCCTGCTGCTCTGCCTACTTGTGCTCTCTATCTCTTTGTGAAATAAATAAATAAATCTTTAAAAAAATTATCTCTCATTCCCCAAAAAACCCTCTACATAGGGGAAGTTCATTCAGAAGGCAAAATAATCAACTTCCTAGGCCTTCCACTTACCAAGATTCTTGCATGACTGATGGGATCACTTATTTCCAAAGGCCCAACTTGAGAAGAAAGGGCAACTTCCCTAGTAAATGATTAAAATCAGTTCTTTTTCCTTGGCCCAAGTTATTAGGCTTCTGATAAAAAGTTGGATTGTTTATTCACCAAGCAAGGTATTAAAAGTTTCTTACGTATAATATCACCCAGTGCCTTGCTCAAACGTAAGCCACCTCTGAGAGCAAAGACAGTAGTATGATCCCTGTTTTCAGATAAGGAAAGTAAGAGTCAAACCTACTAAGTCACGCGGAAATGGTCCTCTGTCTCTGCCCTTTTTAACCATGCAGTTCTAGTTACATGTCAATTTGCATGAACTACTTCAGAATTAGCTTTTCTCCCCACAGCCGCCTTGTCCATGGGAGTAGCTACACATTTTAAAGAAACTGTCAGCAAGGATATGTTTTTGTCTGCTATTTTATTACACGGTTTCCCAAAACCTCTGAACAACATATATACACTTTCTGACCTGTAGTTAATAATGGCACCATCTAAAATGAAAAAGTTAAAATAAAAAGAACAAATAAATCCAATTGCCTCTCAACGAACTCCATGTTATATCGTAACATCTGCTCGGAAGTATTCTCCTGCCATTTGTAAATAGCAAGGGAAAGTGACAGGCTGGTCGTGGTGTCATGACTTTTTGTCAACTTATTGAGCCAGGGGGAAACTCCATTCACCTATATCCATACACCTTTCTGTGTGTAGCCCGACAGGGTCCTAGAGTTGGTGATCATGGGTCGTAGCACCTGAAAGACTTACCTGAATTCTGACCTTGACCAACAGTCACCTGTGCTGATTTACATAAGCCATCTGTACCTCTGAGCTTGGCCATTAAGATGAAATTAGAGCAACCTGGCAAGACTGTGGTTGCGGGATAGCAGCATCAAGTTTGTTGCATATGACAGTCACAATAAATGATCTCTGGTATCCAAAGAAACATGTTCTTGCCCATGGTGTCTCCCAAGCCTGCATGTTAAGGTTGAATACACCAGTACTCCCTTGACATCCCCCTCACCTTAGGATGCATCATCGTTGCCACCGAATAAAGGAAGAAACGGAGACAAGTGAAATAGAAATGTTTCTCCAAGTCTGTGCGTTCCCTGTTAGCATTATTGTTGATGTCCTCTGACTGCAGTTTGATTCCGAGAGTCGATGGTTCTAAAACTTGAGTGTGCTTTTTAACTAGCTCAGACAGGCTGTTAAATGTAGAAGTCTGGGCCTCAAACTTGACATTCTGACTTAGGATCAGTCCATGTAATTCTGATCAGAAGGTTCGGACTCTCTCTCAGAGAAAAGTTCAGGATCTCTCACTATATAAGATATCAATTTACCGCTCAACATTGGAAGGTTGAAAACCATCAGCTACCTTGACTTCAAAATTAGTTAAGATGTCTGTAAGAATAAATATTAGAAAAATCAGTAAATAATTGGTAAATGCTTAACCAGAAGGAATTGTTGCTTATATCCGTGTGAGGGAATATTATTCTATTTCTAAATATAGCACTGTAAATTGATACTTAATGAGATGGGCACATAATTCAGACTATATTAAAAAGCCTAGAAATTTAGAGCATTATTAAAAAAAAAAAGACTTCATTATTGAGAAAAAGTATACATCAAAAATTATATATGTGTAATTATATGAATTGATTGGATGAACAAATTATTCATATATATATGAAAGTAACTATGGTTAATTTTAAGTAATATTATTCTTTGTCTTTTCTAAATTCCTCAGCATTTCTTCTTTGACTATGTAAGACTTCTGTTAGCAGATTTTTAAAACTATTAAAAGTAGTGGCAGCTTTTAATTATTAGGAAAATTTATATCCATCTAAAGTCATCCTGAGTTATATTAAAAATGTGTATTATAGTCATAGAACATTGGGTCATAAGGTTTAATGTTTTAAATATTATCCTCATAGTTGAATATGGTAGTTTATGTTAGATAAGTTAGTGAATATTATCTGTCAAAAGACATTTTGTTGTAAATAATGTTGTCTTATGGTATGCTAAACAGTAAGAGATAGGATAAAACGAAAAGAAAGTATGTTCATGCTGTATATTTTTCAAATTTCTGCTGCCACCCAGTGGCTGCCCAGTCTGTTTTACATATATCATTTACCTAGCTAATTGAGCAGCAAAGCTGTTCTTGAAGAACACGTCATTTGTGGGTAAAAATCAGCCAGTCATGATTTTCGAGCTCTAAGAAAGGACCAGTTAAACCATGTGAATTAACAGAGAAAACATTCCAAGAGATCAGCACTAAGATGTTTTGAGTCCACATGAGTAATTTGCCAATATACCCTGCTTGTTCCACAAATTCTAGAATCCCTTTCTTGTTATAGCAGAGTCCCTCTTAAGCCACTGTTCCAGTAGTCCTACACAAGGGACAGTTGCCCCACCGCAGCGATCGTTAACACCTGCTCATTGAATTGGATCCAGTCACTTTAAACTCTCAGAGAAAAGAAAAGCTGAGGATGAGGCCAAAGGACACTTGGATATCCCAGAGGGCAGATAGCTGCAGTTCAGCAGGATCTTAGCTCCACAGGAAGGCACCGGCAGGTCCGCTAAAAGCTGAAGCAAAGTCCCCAGGGTACAATTTCAATGAAAACATGCAAATGCATGAAGAAAAATAAGAAAAAACAATACTTGAACAAGTTCCAATTCCAGTTGCAAATAAATTCTAGAAAACAAGCCACATCTGGAAAACCACATAATAGTAAAGGTCAAATATATAAATCAGTATTTGCATATGTTTGCTAAAGCCTCAAGCAAAAAGGGAGAGATACTAAAATATTGTCATTGGTTACATGATTGGTTGGAAGAAGAGGAAAATTATCTCTCTTCCCTTCCTATTTTTAAATTGTTATAGTGAATATACATAACAATAATTGTGATTTTTTAAAAGCCTAGAAAATACATATATTGTGAAATGAAGGAAAATCTAATGAGCACTGGTCTAGTGGCTCCTTCTTAAATTTCTCTGGGCAGGAGGGAAAAGCAAACTGGAATTGTTTTCAGGGCTGTAACAGGGTTGTTTTTCCCAAAGAAGACATGAATGTAGGAAAGGATAAAGGTTGAGATGCCTCAACACAAAGCTAGGCAATTTGGGGCCCAGTAGAACCAGGTCAAACAAACATAAAATGGAAATATCTTTTGATTGAAAGGTAACTCCCACAGTTGAAGCCAATATTAAATCAAGCTTTTGAAAGGGCAATGTCAAAAAGTAATTTAAGAGCTAAAGGGAAATGAATAAAAAAGCACTCATATGGAATAATGGCACATTTCAAATTCTGATTGAGGCGCGGTGACCTACAATGGTTGCTCCGAACAGGACGGAATGGAAAACCCTTCAGTAACTGTGAAAATCGTACTTATGACTGGTGCCTATGGGTTATTAATTCTAAAGCGGGGAAATGGACTTTGGAGGATTTGGAGGTTAAGCAAGGATTGGTCAGTGGTAAAGATTTGGGTCTCAAAGTCTTTCACTCCTGAATAGATCTTTTTAGGAGGTTGTCACTTAAGTTTAGAGGGACAAGCATGATTCTCACTCAATTTGTGTGTGTATGTCCTAGGATTCTTGTTTCTACGGCACCGATTTTGTTTGACCTGTTCCTGATAGACATTGGTTTTGAAAGGCTCTAACATCAAAGATATATGGAGATCTTTTTTTTTTTTTTAATTTCTTTCTTCTTGAATAATTAGCTCCTTACAAATTGGAAAGAAGTAAACTCTTGAGTGCCTACTACTGACCACTTTAGAAACATGTGATTTATATTTTAAAATTAAGAACATGTAAAATGACAGCACATATTTGTTTAAATTATGTTTCTGAACTACTTGAAAATCAGTTCATCAAAATGTACTAGTTTCAGAATGGTAACAGTTGATACACATTTATAACACTGATAAAACTCCTAGTGTTGAGTGAACAACACAGGAAATCCATTAAGGCCAATTAAAGGATTTATTTCTATGCATTTATAAGATTAAATACTTGCTGACCACCTGTATAAAATAGATTTCTCCACTCACCTCTTTCTCTACCCCATACCATGCCTTATTTTCCTCTGAATAATTATCATTACCAAAGACAAAGCTTGAAGATACGAATAAAAGGAATAAGAATAAAAGGGAAAAAATCAGTTGTTGTTGCTTTTTTTTAAAAGATTTTATTTATCTATTTGACAGAGATCACAAGTAGGCAGAGAGGCAGGCAGAGAGAAAGAGGGGAAGCAGGTTCCCTGCTGAGCAGAGAGCCCAATGCGGGGCTCAATCCTAGGACCCTGAGATCATGACCTGACCCGAAGGCAGAGGCTTTAATCCACTGAGCCACCCAGGTGCTCCAACAATCAGTTGTTTAATATAGATATGGTGCTTTTACATTTTTCTGATCTCAATGCCAGTTCAAATATGAAACCATTTTGCTTTTTCTTAAGGAAAAAAAAAAAGAAATAAGAAGGAAAGAAGGATATTTTCAAATGCAGACTATCTTCAACCAGTCTGAAAACATTTGGGATTTGATCCATATCACTATTACTTAACATTAATATTAGTTTAGGTAATATTAGTAATATTAGTTTCAGGTGTACAATATGGTGATTCAACTATCTTACACTACCATCAATTGTACTAGCTTGAAGCAAAGTTCATAAATATTAGTGTGCCAAGAATCAACTTGGATGCTTATTGATAAGGTAGATTCTGGGTCTCTGCCATCAGAATTGGTATATCAAGAATGGAACTCAAGAATGCATACCTGCAATAAGGAACCCAGGTGATTCTGATATACATAGTCTAGAGATTTAAAGTACGTGATTGTCATCTGTTTTTATTATAGCCTGACATGTAGTATAACTCTAATAATCCCTTCTAGAAGTTAATAATTGCTGGAGAAAAATGGGCAGTGAAAACCATAATATGAGTACCTCTGACAGGTAAGCTTACACTGAGGAGGATAATTTGTTGAATTTGTGGGAAAAGTATATGGGCTGGGACTTTCCAAATATATGAAATGAGTTCATTTCACAGTGGTATCCATTGGTAAATGATATTTTTCCTTTTCCCTGATTTTTTTAATTTAGTTTCAGCTCTTGGGTTTTTGTGTCTCCATTTTACCTTTGTAATTTATTTGACTGTTCACCCCATAATCTATTTGAGTAGGGGGATACAAGTAAGTTTTTGACAAATTAAAACCACTGAATGAATTTTCATAGATTTAATATTATTTTCTATTAGTCTTTTAACTCAAGAACATCTTACTTGAAAAGCAAATGTGTTCTGATGGTTAAAATCCAAGTCTCTTAACTTTAATTTATTTCCAACTTATAATCAGCCCTTATACTAAATCAGCTAGGCTTATGTAATTATTTATCTATTTTCATAAAAATCAGGAATGTATATTTACTGAAAGGAAATTTCCATCATTGAATAAGTATTATTCTGAATATCTTATACTATTTTTGTTTACATATATGTGGAATCATATACTATAAGTTTAATATTGAGTTAACTTTATTGCACTTCATTCATAGTGTTAATATTATTGTATTCATAATATCCTCCAGCTAACTTTTGAATTTGCACAGCTACTCACTAACCATGGTTTTGGCTAATTGTAATAACACTTGCTTTGTAAATACTAATTGGCAATTTAACAATTTAAAATTTTGTCTTCTCTACTCTTTCTATTCATACTCTGAAATAAGTACTGACAGAATTTGAAAGAAAGAAGATATTTCACATACTGGATAATTAACTGCCACAGTGTTAAAAATTTACTATTGTAAAGCCAACTAATTACACTTTTCTTAGCCTTTAGATTATAAAATAGTAACAAACCATAACAATTTAAATTACAGGTGAGACCTTTAAGCTTTTGATCCACAATGACCAGAAGACCCTGGACAAAGCTCATAAAAGACACAGCAATAAAGATTCTCTTGATGTGAATAATTGAGTTCACATTGTTCTCATTTCATTCCTGCGTATAGTTCTTTGAACCATTACAGAAATGAAATTGACTCGCTGTCTTCATTATATATCTTGCATGTCCTGTGTCTACACTGTGGTTCTCTGTACCATCCTCCTGAAATTTATCACCTGGCTTTCTCAGACTCTCTGAAATTTACTATTTTACATATTCAAGAGGATTTATTCTAAGGATGATGTAGCTTGCTTGGAAGAAGAGTGTGTTTTATTTTTGGTTAAAATGTTTATGTTCTAGCTGAGGACAAGATGAGGAGAATTCAGAAATTAACTTTAGTAAAATATGATATCTTAGTCTGATCTAGTTATCTGAAGTTATTTTTAGTAATTGATTTAATTTTTTTAAAAGATATTTATTTATTTATTTACTTACTTACTTACTTATTCATTAAGTGATCTCTACACCCCAGTGTGGGGCTCAAACTCATGACCCCAAGATCAAGAGTTGCATGGTCTGCGGACTGAGCCAGCCAGGCACCCCAGTAATTGATTTTAATTTTTAGAAAGTTTTCAGAGTTGCATAAAAATTGAATAGACAATAGAAAAAGTTAGCATATACCCTGTGTTCAGTTTTCCCTACTATTAACATTTTATTTTACTATGTTATATTCATTATAATTAAACAATACGTCTTATTATTAACTAAAGTCACTAGTTATTCTCATTTCTTTGGTTTTACCTAATGTCTTTTTCTGTTCCAGGACCCTATCTAGGCTATCCCAAAACATTTAGTCATCATGTCTTCTTAGGCTCCTGTTGGCTGTGACAGTTTTCCTGGACTTTTCTAGTTTTAATGACATAGTAGTATTGAGGAGAATTGGTAAGGTATTTTATAGGATTCCCCATTGCAGGAATTTGTCTTAGGTCTTTTTCATGATTAGACTAGTGACATGAATTCTGGGGAGAAAGAACAGAGATAAAATGCCATTCTCACTACACAATATCAAGAGTTTACACTATCAACATGATTTGTCATTGTTGATGCTGACCTTGATCATGTGGCTAAGGTAGTGTCTGTCCCGTTTCTTTCCTGCAAAGTTACTCAGTTGCTTGCCCTTTCCCTGCTGTACTCTGAAAAGTGGTCACTATGCACATGCAACATGAAAGGAGCCTCCATCTATGTTAGTTTCCAATGTTGGTTTCTTGCTACAGTGAATTATGATAAGGTTGGTGGCTTAAAACAATAGAAATTTCTCGTAATTCTAGAGGCCAGCAGTCTGAAATCAAGGTGTCAGCAGTGTCATACTCCCTCAGAAAACTCTAGGGAAGAATTTATTTTTTTCTTTTTTTACATCTTTAAGCTCTAGGTATTCCTTGGTTCATAGCAGTGTAATACCAGTCTTTGCTGTAGTCTCCATAGAGCCTTCTCTATCTTCTCAGACTCTTATTATGAGGATATTTGTCACTGCACTTAGGGCCCACCTGGATAATCTAGGATGATCCCATCTTAAGATCCTTACTGTAATTACATCTGCAAAGACTTTTTTTTCAAAATTAGATGTCCTTATGTGGAGTTCCTCTTGCCTTTAATCTAACCACTCATTTCCAAAGTTCCTTAGGTCAGTACCTTTTCCTATAACCCTTATCAGTGAAGTGGTTTCACACATTTGTAATATCTTGCAAAAATTATATATAAATTTATATAAATATAAATTAACATAAATATATTAATTACATATACATACATATCCTGTTTCTTACATTATAATATCCTGAAATTCCCTGGCCTCATAAATTATTTTGTAATTTGCTTACATTAATGTCAGTCTTTGTTCTGTGACTTTTGACAAATGTGTGTTATGTATCTGCCATTATGGTTTCATACAGAATAATTATACTCCTCTAAAAATACCCTATACTGGGACGCCTGGGTGGCTCAGTTGGTTAAGCAGCTGCCTTCGGCTCAGGTCATGATCCCAGTATCCTGGGATCGAGTCCCACATCAGGCTCCTTGCTCGGCAGGAAGCCTGCTTCTCTCTCTGCCTCTGTCTGCCAGTGCTCGCTCGCTCTCTCTCTCTCTCTCTCTGACAAATAAATAAATAAAATCTTTATAAAAAAAAAAAAAAAGAATAAAAATACCCTATACTTTACCTATTCAACTTTTTCTCCTTCCCCAAGCCCCCAACAACCACTGATGTTCTTACTGCCTCTATGGTTATGCCTTTTCTAGAATGTCATATAATTGGAATCATATATAATATAGTCTTTTCAAAATATCTTTTCACTTAGCAAGATGCATTTATGTTTCATCCATGTCTTTTCTTGGCTTGATAGCTCATCTGTTTTTGCCACCAAATAATATTGTGCTGTATGGATGTACCACAGTCAGTTTACCCATTCATCCACTAAAGAACATCTTCGTTGCTTCCAGTTTGGGTGGTTATAAATAAAGTTGCCACAGCATTTGGAATGCCTGGGTGGCTCAGTTGGTTAAGCATCTGCCTTCAGCTCAGGTCATGATCCCACGGTTTGGGGATTGAGTCCTGTATCAGGCTCCTTCCTCAGCAGGGAGCCTGCTTCTCCCTCTCCCTCTCCCTGCCAGTCCCCATGCTTGTGCTCTCTCTCTCTCTCTCTAATAAATAAATAAAATCTTAAAAGAAAAAAAAACTTGTAGGGGTCCCTGGGTGGCTCAATTGTTTAAGCGACTGCCTTCAGCTCAGGTCATGATCCTGGAATCCCAGGATCGAGTCCGTATCAGGCTCTGCGGGAGTCTGCTTCTCCCTCTGACCCTCTCACCTCTCATGCTCTCTCTCTCTCACTCTCTTTCTCAAGTAAATAAATAAAATCTTAAAAAAAAATTGTAGGCAGGTTTTTGTGTGAACCTGAATTTTAAATATCAGTTGAGTCGTAAGTAAGAGCATAATTGTTAGATTATGTGGTCCGACTATGTATAGCTTCATAAGAAACTGCCAAACTATCTTCCAAAATCTGGTGCCATTTTGCATTCCTGCCAGAATTGCTCTTGTCCTGCATTCTCATCAGTATTTGGTGTTATCAGGTTTGAAGTTTAACCATTCTAAAATGGTGTACAGAGGTATCTTGTCGTTCTAATTCACAATGCCCTAATGTCATCTGATGTTCTTATTTTCAAATGGTTATTTGCCATCTCCATATGTTCTTTGGTGAGTCTTCGGTTCTTATCTTTTGTCCATTTTTGAACTGAAGTGTTTGTTTATTATTGAGGTTTAGGAGTTGTTTCTATATTTTCAATGCATGTACATTGTCAAATTTGTGTTTGGAAATATTTTCTCCAAAACCACGGCTTGTGTTTTAATTCTCCTATAATGTCTTTTGCAGAGAAGGAATTTTTATTTTGAATAAATCCAACTTTTTTTCTTCTATTAATTGTGCTTCAGGATTGTACATGAAAACTCTTCTGCAAACCAAAGAATTCTTTTCTTCTTCCCCTGCTCTTTTCTAAGATAGCTTCTGGACATCTTCGTGAAGGAGTATGTGTGATCCTGTGGTGGAGGGGTAGAACGGAGTCCTTATATATGTTCCCAGCTTTTTGTTTTGCTTTGTGTCTTACAAGGTCATTCCAGAGGCGTCACCTGCAAACCTGGTTACTATGTGCTCGGCAAGTGTCAGTCGCTAGGCATGTGCCTGGTGAGTTCATCACCTTCCCTCTTCTGGCTCTGATAGCCCTCTCTGCTGACCGAGCCCCATGTTAGCCTTGCTAGAACTGCAGACCTGCACAGCCTATGGAGCCTGAATCTGGCTATCCTTCATGTAGCTCTGTTGTCAAGGCAGAGGCTCATCAAAGAGACAAGTCTTTTTCAGAGTCTCAAATAGTCAATGGGCTAAAAGCCTCTCCACCCCTGAGTTTTCTCTCAGCAATATCTCACATTTTTTTCTTGTGGGATTTTAGCTCAAAAGGAGGGATGCCATGACAACCTGGTCTCTTGGTCAGCTTCTGCACTGTATCTCCGCCTTCATCCCGGGAACTGCCCACGTCCAGGAAGGATGGGCTCTTCTCTTGTTCAGTCATTTTTGCGTGGCTTCACTCCACAGCATGGCCTCTTTCTTCCCAGTGGGTCATCCAACCTTTTTCTTTCTCAGAAATTATAATGGCATAACACTATGTAGAAATATGACTAAATGGAGGGAATAAAATACATTGGTCTAATATCCTCAATAGATTCTCATCTTTACAGTTATCAAATAGGTATATCAATATCTATTTAAGGACTCTGCTAAAGATTGGGGTAATGTATTTGCAAACCATTTGTAAAATTCTAATCATTATACAAAATGAGGTTTTATTATGAGACTAAAAATAGTCACTAATCACTGCTATGTAAAATGATACTAATACTAAAATTCAGGAGTATATATTGTGTGTCTGGGGTATTGAATGGGAAACTTTTGGCAAAAAAGTAGATACCATCTGGATGTCTAGAGATTCTTCTTTTTTGAAATATTTTATTTATTTATGAGGGAGAGAGAGAGAGCTCAAGAAGGGAGAGTGGCAGGCAGAGGGAGAAGCAGGCTTGCCGATGAGCAAGGAGCCTGATCCTGGACTCAATCCCAGAATCCTGGGCTCATGACCTGAGCTGAAAGCAGATGCTTAATGGACTAAGCACTCAGGCATCCCTGGATTTCTAGAGATTCTTAAACTTGCTACCTTAATTATGAAGTAAAAGGATAATAGCAAATATTAGAGAGCTCTTTCAATAATGTTTTAACCTATTACTCACTATAAAGGTCTTTGTTTTCCCTCAAAGCATTAATAATGGATAAAATTCTGTGGTTGTGTGTGTGTTTGTTTTTTTTCCCCTTGGAGAAGTATACCATCAGCATCTTTGGGGACATCATACAATAATCCTAAGGAGGAGAGATAATAGAGATTCCAAATAGGAAACTCATAGCAAACCAGCTATGATGTTTTTGATTATCCAAAAATAATCAAAGGAACAGTATGTTGTTTGGGGAATGTTGTGAATCTTCCATCTGGT
This sequence comes from Martes martes, assembly GCF_963455335.1. NCBI lineage: Eukaryota > Metazoa > Chordata > Mammalia > Carnivora > Mustelidae > Martes > Martes martes. The sequence continues at coordinate 38,462,842 of NC_137901.1, read as the reverse complement.
TCAGTTAGACTGCAGAACTAGACTCGTTTCTAACAACAAAAACACAGAAGAGCAAATTCCTTGGGTCCAAAGCTACAATGGACATTTCAGTGAAGCTTTAATGGATATTTCAGCACAGAGACCCTATTACAGACAAGCCCTTATGGTAGGCTGCAAAAATAAGTAATTAATTAAAAATAGTCAATGTACTCAGATCTTTTAGCTTAGACAGAAAGATGACAGCTCAACAGAAAATTTAAAATAATGTGATAGATACCATGATAGAGGTGGCTATTGAAGCACAGAGAATTATCACTTAGGTCAGATTTGGGGTTGAAAAATGGCTTTTGGAAGAAGCAATGTTGAATCTGAATCTTGAATATTGAGTAGGGCTTATCCAGGCAAAGAAAATGGAGATAAATATTCCAAGTAAAGGAAGAGTATAAAGATAGATGAGAGTTTGGCATAGGCAGGAAGTTTTAAGTAATTTATTGTTGCTGGAGCGTAAAGTTAAGTCAGGATAGTGGTGGGGTGGAGGTGGGAGAGGGATAAGGGGGCGGGGCATGGAGGGCCTCCTGTGCCTCACGTAGGAGTTTGGGCTTTATTCCACAGGTGGGAGGAAGCTGGTGAGGGGTTTTCAGCAGTGCTGAGACATGGTTGGTTTTATGTTTTGGATAAGCCACTCTCTTGTCACTGCAGCGAACAAGGACAGAGGTATTAATGAAGAGACTTGTGGTAGTTCAGGAAAGACGTGATCAATCACAGAACTAAAAGGAGATTGACTGGGGATATGTTTGAGAGCTAGAATAAACAGGATATGGGGACCCCCTTAGAGGATGAGTGTAATGGAGGGGGGTAGATAAAGGACAGGGAAGGGTGAGACCACAATAACCCAAGTTTTTCAATGTTGAGTCCAGAACCAATGTTGAGTCCAGAACCCAGATAATTCAGGGCACCTGAATTATCAAAGAGGAGGAGCCCATGTAGGGAGATGGTATAAAATTCAACTTGATGCAAATTGACTTTGAGCTTATGAGACATGAAAATTGTCATTGTAGTGGGCAATTGAACAAACAATTCTGAAGCTTGGTAAAAGCTAAGTATTAGAGTGTCATCAACTTATAATTATTCATACCACCAGAATCAATGAGAATGTTCAAGGATAGTGTATAGAGAGAAGATACCAATGGCTTGAGGACCAAACTCAGGGAAGCCCTACGCAAATGGGGCAGGACACGTAGGCCTTCTGAAATATGATGACAAAGTGATGGTCTGAGTAAAAAGGGAGCAAAAGGACATGTCAGGGAAGCAAGCATCAGTAGGATCATATGCAGCAAAAAGCACCAGTAAAAGTTAGGAGCTAAAGATATCTTGTGCATTTGAAATCATGGACTTGAGACTTTGCAAAGCATTTTGTGATACTTTATATACATATACATAAAGAGTAGATGAGTAAATAAATGAGTAAAAAAAATAGAGTTCTACCATGATTCGGAGGGCTTTTTTTTTTTTTTTTTGAAGGGCTAGAGGCAACAACACAAGTGGGTGAGGAGTGAATTAAAAGTGAGACACTGAACACAGGATATGCAGGTAAAGCATCCCAGAATGAGTAAAAAAGGAAGATAAACAATAGAAAAGGGGTGATAGAAAGATAAAGAGGGTTTTGTTCTGTTTCTGTTTTTGCTGTCTTTTTTATTTTTATTTATTTATTTTTTAAAATATTTTTCATTGTGTTATGTTAGTCACCATACAATACATCATTGGTTTTTGATGTAGTGTTCCAAGATTTGTTGTTTATGTATATCACCCAGTGCTCCATGCAATACATACCCTCCTTAATACCCACCACCAGGCTCACCCATCCCCCCCACACCTCTCCCCTCTAAAACCCTCAGTTTGTTTTTCAGAGTCCACAGTCTCTGGTATTTCATCTCCCCCTCTGATTTTCCCCCTTCACTTTTTCTTTCCTTCTCCTAATATCTTCCATGTTATTCCTTATGTTCCACAAGTAAGTGAAACCATATGACAGTTGACTTTCTGTGCTTGGCATGTTTCACTCAGCATAACATCCTCCAGTCCCATGCATGTTGACAGAAATGTTGAGTATTCATCCTTTCTGATGGCTGAGTAGTATCCATTGTGTATATGGACCACATCTCCTTTATCCATTCGTCTGTTGAAGGGCGTCTCAGCTCTTTCCACAGTTTGGCTATTGTGGACATTGCTGCTATGAACACTGGGGTACATAAGGCCCTTCTTTTCACTACCTCTTTTTTATTTTTAAATGGAAGATACTTTGGTATGTTTAGGGACCGAATTTCCTGCAGCCGGCCAGAAGAGGCAGGGAGACAGGTGTTGAAGATGCAGGGAAGCGAGGAGACGTTGGATGAACAAAGAACTGTTCCTCCAGTGGAGAAAAGTGGAGTAGAAATGGGATGGAAATGTTGGCTTTTGAAGGGACTAGGTAAGGAGAAAGGAAGCGAGGAGAGCACAAACCAGGAATGCCTGCCTGCTGGGGAGAACAGGCCATTCACTCTTGGAAAAGACAGGATCTGCTGGGAGCGAGGGATTGGGACATTGATGGCATATGTAAATTTTTCATGAGTCTTGCTAGGTAAGGATTGCCTATTAAACCATTTAATTAGAAGCGCTTATTGAATCAATGCTTCAGAGCTCCAAGGCTTTGTGTTCTCACAGATACTCAGAATTAAAGCCTTTTATCTGGAATGTCAGGCAGAAATATAAAAACAAGCAGTCATAATATTGACTCACTTTTTGATCAACCTGCCTATACCATTTTAGAGTGAGGAAGACAAAGTGCATCATGCTACAGAACACTTTCTCTCCATCTCCCCCTGGGCTGCACCATGCGGTGTGTTGGCCTTCCTGTCTCCCACTAGAGGCTGTGTGACAGAGTGGGAAGAGCGTGCCCCAGAGTCACAGAGACTGGGTTTCGCCCTACCCTTTCCATTAGTAGCTGAATGTCCCCAGGTAAATGGCTTCGTGTCTCTGAGCCACACTGTCCTCACTTATGAAATACAGTTCAGCCTTCTGCATACATTTGTTGTAAGACACAATCTCTGAATATTGACAGGGCTTGGAACTCATGAGGGTTGTCCATTGGGGTTCCTTTCCCAGACTGTGAACCACAAAAGGCAAGGAGTGTCCTAGTCTTGAATTCCTAGTTCTTAGCATAGTGCTGGGTGCACACACACACACACACACACACTGCATAAATGTCGGTTGGTTGATTGAATGAACAAATAAATGAATTAAGGAAGTTCTACAACTGTTTTTATTTTATAATTAAAAAGAAAATCTTAATGAGAACAATACACACCAATTTGTTTTGAACAAAAGCAGAAGCTTTTCAGGTTCCTGACCTTCCCTCTCTGCCTAATGCAATGGTGTAGAGTCACTTTTTTTCAATATGGTAACTTTGTGCTGAGGACACCTTGGACACCTAATGAAATATAACCCTGTCCATTTCATTTCTTTTTAAATTATATTCTCTGGTAGAGTAGCTAGTACATAGTGTAGAATGAAGAAGAAAAGAACAACACATACATTGTGAACTGTATCCCTGAATAACAAAGAAATGGCAATTGACTGTATGTATGTCTATCTGTTTTCTATGTAATTTTTATCATTATGGGGTTTTCTTCCTTATCTTGCTAATTAGACCTAAAACAACACATACGGATATAATGTGACATTCCCTGCTTTATTTTAAAAGTTTCACAAACACTGTAGGAGCACCTGGGTGGCTCAGTCAGTTAATCCTCAGACTTTGAATTTCTGCTCAGGTCACGATCTCAGGGTAGTGAGATCTATCCTTGCCTCAGGCATCACACTGGGCATGGAATCAGCTTGAGATTCTCTTCCTTCCTCTCCTTCTGACTTTCCCACACACATCTCTTTCTCTCTCTTTCCCCATCTCTAAAAAAAAAAAAAAAAAAAAGTTTCCCAAGCACTGTAAGACAGGGTTCCCAAGCCAAGGAAATTGGAATAAAATCTAGCTTGGTTAAAAGCTCCTGTTCCTGGGCTATCAAAACCAGTGGAGCCAGCGCTTGCGATACAAAGAGGGACCATGCATGCTAACCCTTGCAGAAAACAGACTTTTTTTTTAAGGTATCAGGCCATATTTCCATGGTTACAGCTAATTTATTATTTATTCTTCATGTACAGAGAAATTCAGTAACAGCTCGGTCACTGAGTGGTGGTTGCTGTGTTTGTCGCACAGAGAAAGAGGCTGAGTGGGAGGGGTCGTGGCATTTGCTTGCAGTGGCCGCGTCTGCACTACCCGCTCATTAGTGGATCCTTGCAACACTCCCCGTTCCGCATCTTTGTATCTGGGTGTGCAAGGGAGATCTGGTGAAAGTAGAAGGCCAGATTCTGATACCCTTCTCCTGTTCCCGCTAAAGGGAACTGGGTAGAGTTGCTACCGCTGTATTTTTTGCCCCATAGCCCAATTTGCCATCTCCATTTGCAACTAATTAGTCTGTTGGTGAAATGCGAATCATAGCTCAGCCTCACAGAGGACAGCAGAGCGCGGGGCAGGGAAGGGGGTTGCTCTATGTCCTTGGAAGTCCTCGATTCCTTCCTCAGCTTTGGTGGGAGTTGAGCACAGGCTCCAGTGGGCAGAAGCAGAGAGCTGAAAATAAGAGGTATTTTTCTTACCTAAAAGGGGATGGCCAGTAGATGAGGTGTCTTCCCGTCTCTCCCTGTCCTCTGTATCCCAACGGAGTGTTCCCACATGGCCTTATTTAGGAAGTTCCTGTTCTCAAGCCATTGTGATTCTGCTCTCTACAGGAAGACTGAGCACTATCAATTTTGGCAGAAAATTACTCTGAATTGGATTTAAATGTGGATCGATTCTATGTCATAAAAAGGAAGAAGAATGCAATTTGTTTGTTTGGCTTGGTTTTCTGTAGCTTAGTTGACCAGAAGAGTATGAAACTGAGGTTGGTCTTTTGTTTGCTTTGGTATATAGTATACGAAACTACCCCTGTATGTTAGGACATTATTGCTTCTTAAATTGTCCACTGTTTTGCCAGCCATCAGCTTTCTCTGAGACCAAAAGCTTTATTCTCCCCTTTGGAAAGTGTATTTTTTTCCCTAAAACTTCTTTTCTTTATCTAAGTCTTTTAAAAATTGTCTTCTCTAACCAGAAGGGAATGGATTACTCATTATTGAAAACCAGTTTCTTTGGTATTGATTTTAACCACTTAAGAAATGTGGAAGTAAAACTGGCATTTCATTATCTTGATGTATCCTTCTTATGTATTATGACACTGATTTTTCTTTAAAGATTTTATTTATTTGACAGAGAGAGAGAGAGTGAACAAGTACAAGAAGGGGGAGCAGCAGGCAGAGGGAGAAGCAGGGTCTCTGCTGAGCAAGGAGCCCAATGTAGGACTGGATCCCAGGATGCTGGGATCATGACCTGAGCTGAAGGCAGACGCTTAACTGACTGAGCCACCCGGGTGCCCCTATGACACTGATTTTTATCTCTAGTCATATGTTAGATGTTAATCATTAATTTTTTAATTTAATTTTTTTCGGGTCTTCACCCTCTTTCCATTGGGATCAGCATTTCCAGAAAGATGATAGTTGTTACAAATTACCAAGTATATACCTTTGTATATAAGGTATAAGTCTAAGTACATATAAGACTATGTATATAGGGTATAAGGTCTAAGTACCTTGCGAACATTCTCCTTTTATCCTCACAACACCTGTGAAGCCCAGAGTTGTCACTAGGTCCACTTCACATGCTCAAAGAAGTTACACACAGCTGGTGCATGACCAACCAGGGATTCAAGGCCACAAACACTTCATAATGGCCGTGTTCTTTCTCCTGCGCTTGATTGTAACATTTCAAGCATTTTTGGATGATGTTTTAAATATTTTAGAAACTAAAAATTTTGGTTAAACAGAAAGCTTAACTGCAGGCATATAAACAATGATTAAGGCATTTATATGAATAACTACTAGGTAGAAAACATGAAAGTTAGAACATTATCAAATGCAATAGTTTCATCTTTTTCCTTGAACTTACAAACCAGCCCTTTTATCTGTTAAAACCTATATTTTACATCTTAGAAATGCTTCTTTTAAGAATGTTTAAAAATATAATTATAAGAATATTAAATGCAATGAAAAATGGAAGCAATATAAATGGTTCTCAGTAGAGGACTATTGTAAATTATGGCTTGCCAGGGCAATGGCATTCTCTGCAGCAATTAAGAGCAAAAATCTATATATTTTGATTTGGAAGGGTGATAGTGAGCAGAGTTAGTTGAAGAGCAATACGTGTTATATTATTCTGTTTTTAAAGTAAAAATAGAGATGTGATTAACATATGGCTACGTCCATATAAGAAGTAGCAAAAACAAAATCCAGTGGAGAAATATCTTAAATTATAGTCGCCAAAATGTCAATAATGGTTACCTTTGGGGTTTCAAATCAGTGATAATTTTACCTCTCAGTATAAATACTTAAAAAGGAAGTAGGGAGATTAATGGCAATTTTTATAGCTTTTAGTTTTTAAAAATTAATTTATTAATTTCAGCATCTGACCTTTACCTTAATAAAGGTATTTCCCTGTGCTTAGGTATGGACACTCCATATCTATGGGCCAGATATAGTCTTTTGGATAATCCTCACTCTCCCAGACACCATAAATCTCCAGGCAACAACAACAAAAAGATTATAATTTCTTTAAAACTAGTGAAGATCTTAGGATACCAAGAAGTCTAATAGAACTAGAGTCCAGGGGCGCCTGGGTGGCTCAGTGGGTTAAGGCCTCTGCCTTCAGCTCAGGTCATGGTCCCAGGGTCCTGGGATCAAGCCCCGCATCGGGCTCTCTGCTCAGCGGGGAGCCTGCTTCCTCCTCCTCTCTCTCTCTCTCTCTGCCTGCCTCTCTGCCTACTTGTGATCTCTGTCAAATAAATAAATAAAATCTTTAAAAAAAAAAAAAAAAAAAACTAGAGTCCAAAGAAGCAAGTCCTTTCTAAATAAGAAAGGGACAGCTCATATTTTTATACTTAGAAAAGTTGCTGACAGTTGCAGCAGGGCTGGTAGAGAACCAAGCCTGCAGCTTGTTTGCTTGGAAAAAAAAAAGAAACGAGCTACCTTTTAACAAGCCCAAGAATTGGCATGCTGGATTTGAAACTGCTGGAGCCTCAAAAGCAGAGACAATTCTTTTTGGCAAGTAATGATGTTACACAGCAATTCTGAGTCAGAAGCTGGGTGGGTGGGAGTGGGTTTGGGAGGATGGTGGCCAGAAGGTGGAAAATCTCCACAGCCTTATGATCTTCTTTCCTACCGTCTTGAAGTCCCATGGTCTTATAGTCTCACAAATATGTAGTCTTCATGGTCCTCCAGTCTTGTGATGTGTGCGTCCTTACTGTAGGGAGAGAACTAACTCAACATCAAGCTGGTGGAAGCCAGAGATGAAGGGAGTCTAATCAAAGTCATAACCAACTACTACCCAAGTCAGTTTCTGATGACAATGAAAGTGTCAGTGCTTTCACAGTACATGCATGGGGCTGACAAACAGAGAGTGAGCTATTAAACTCCTGGCGTTCTAATTCCAAAGCTCTGCTAGAGGAATTAAAATTACCTCCTTCCAAACCAATTTACCCTTTGACCAAATCAAGTTGAACAGTTTCTTACCCCATTTCACCCTAGCTGCCTAACTTTAACAAAAGAAAGTCATGTTCTTTATGTTAAAAAAGGAACAAATAAAACACACACACACACAGTCTTTAGATGCAATGTCCAATGTATAATAAGAAAAATATACAAATGTATGCAAGAAAGCAGGACAACTCACATTTAAAGGCAACCATCTGTCATAAAATACAAACATATAGATAATGAAGATGTAGGAATGATCAAACAAAATTTTCAAATAGCTGTAATAAACATGTTAAAAAATCCTTAGAAAAGCATAAATACAATGAGTGATGAGATGAAGAATTTTAAGAAATAATCTGAAGCCTTTAAAAAAAGACCAAGTGGAAAACCAAGAACTGATGATTATAATATTTGGAATAACAATGTCTACTGGGGTGGGGATGGGCAGGGGGATTAACAGCAAAACAAACAAACAAAAGGACCATTGAAATTGTAAATGAGTCAACAGAAATCATCAAAATGGGAGCAAAGAGAGAAAAAGATTAAAAACACGAGAACAGAACCCAGTGGGATAATATCAAACAGGTTAATATTCATGTAACTGGAATAGGAGAAAAAGAGAAGAGAGAGTGAAAGATGAAAGAATATTTGAACAAATATGGGATAAAAATGACCAGATTTTATTTAAAAGGAATATAGCAAGTCACATATTCAGGATAAATATGAAGAAAACCCCACTGAGGTGCATCCTAGTTGAATAGTCAATGATATAGAGAAAAAGGCCAAGGAAAAAGGACAAAATGTCCCCCAAATCCTTGTCTTTCTTTCCAGAATTGTTTCAGCTGTTCTAGTTCCTTCAGCTTTCTATGTACATTTTAGAGTTAGTTTATTGATAACTAGAGAAAAAAAGCCTACAGAGATGGTTCTTGTTATGCCTCAGTCTTAGGCAGACACTGACCTTGGGTGTCACAGGTGTGGCATTCCCGGGGCACCTGTCTCCCTTTAAGCTGTAATTCTGGGCCCAGCATTGTCCAGCTAAAGAAGAGAGGTAAGTTTGATTTCCTTCCCCAGCTGCAAGTTCCTTTCTAGTGCACTAAGTGTGTCCACATTGATTGCTCCCCATCCAACCTCATTTAAAGCTTTGGTTCAGCAGGGAAGACAGGGAGAGAAGGACCTGGGTGGGATTTCATGCCTTCATTGCTCACAAACAGCTTTCGATTCCTGTCACAATTTCTGCCCCAGACTCCTTGTCACCAATTTTCTAATTCTGTTCCTTCCAAGTTCCTGATCCTTAGCCAAACCATTAGCAGCTTTCCAGGAATCACAGAAGTGTGTACTTCTTGCCCTCCCACTCCAAACAGAGTACAACCCGATGAATTGCTTAAGTTCCTGCCCATTGTGAAGATGTCTTTCACTGATAGCTATCAGGGCTACCATGTGGGACTCTGGTACCATATTATCCACTTTCAATTAGCACTTTGATGTTGTGAAGACCCCTTTGGAAACCAGACCAGAGGGTTCTTTTTTCCTAAGACAACTGGTTATTGAAAATACCCCAAGAGCCCATAGGGATGAATCTGAGAGGCAGTGCAACAATTCTTGATGTTGAAGGAGTCCGGCTCCTGCACTTACTCCTACCTTGTAGACCTGCCCAGACATTGTCTCTCACACACAATTTTTATGTCATCTCCATATGATGATAGGTTGCTGTGGCTGCTGCTTCCCATCTGAGGGCTGTGTGGCACAGACAACGTTGTTCATGAAGGTACACTCAACCCACACGGTCACCTGATGACCACCTGCTGGTCCGCTGTTACGTGTTCAGTCTCTACCAAGGGCCAGTAGAAAACCAGAACAAGAGGCTGTTTCTTAAGAAGAGAATAGTTATCTGTATTGGGTATAGACACAAGTGTATATAGATGTACATAAGTATATGAAGAGATGGAAATGGACAGATTCCAGGATCTTAAAGATACGCACTGTGATTTTTCCCTGTGCTGCCTGCCAGGATCCCCATGCAGCATCCTTATTTGCTACTGAGTATCATCAGACAAGCGTAATCATAAAGCCAAAGTGACAGAGGAGCTTGTGCTACAGACTGAACTTGTTCCAGAGCCTTCTCTTACTCTGGTCTTTACTAAACACGGGCAGTCTTACATACGGCTCTTTTGAATGGTTGAAGTCTGTGCTCAAATGTGATATATAAGTTACCTACAAAATCTAAAAGGGCCGACAGAGCCTCTTTTTTCTTGGCGGGGGATGTAAGGTACCACAATTTATCTTTCATCTGGAAGGAGATATGGCTACATGCTCCAAACCACTGATCCCTCAGACATTTCACTGAGGAGGCCCCCTACATTTCTGTATATCTGACGCCTTCTAGCTCACATATGTCTTACTAAGGCATTTAAAATCCTTGCTACTCTCAGTTAGCTATATCTAATAAGCAAATGTCATCAATATAGTAGACCAAAATAATTATTTTACTGAATATCAGAAAGATTGAGGTCTTTGCAGACCATACTTCTGCTGAGAGCAGGAGACCTAAGGTCTCTGAAGGGTTTTTTTGGTTTGTTTGTTGTTTGTTTGTTTGTTTGTTTGTTTGGCTCAGCCGGGAAGAGCTGCTTATGAAATGGCAAGGCCCATGTTGTTCCAGTGAAGACATTACATCTGGGATAGAAGCTTCCCTTGAAATTACCATTTTATTAGTCTTATAGTAATCCATGTTCATTCTCCAGTATCTGCCTGATTTCTCCACCGGTTGAATCGTCGAGTCGTATATGGATATTATAGGTTTTACCACTTTTGCTTCATTCAAATATTTGATGATGGCATTAATATCTGGCATTCCCCCTGTGGTGGTATCCTGTCTTTGTAAGGAGGGAGACGTTCCAGGGGCTTTCTCTTGGCCTTTTATATAATGATAGTCCAAACCCTATGAATCAAAGAGCCAGTATAGGGATTCTGACCTCTGCCAAGTCTATATTCTAATTATACATTTAGGAGGTGAACACATAACCACAAGGTGGGTCTAGGGACAAACTTGGCTCATTTTAAATTGGACTCGAGCTAATACTTCATCTGTCACCTGACTACATTGGCGTTTTGGGTCCCCAGGAATTAGCTTCAATTCAGAGCCGATGTCCAGTAATTCTCTAAAGGTTTGGGCATTTCTACTTCGCTAATGCACAATACCTCTACTAAATGAGCATAGGTCCCTGTAGAAAGCCTTCAGTAAAGATTCATAGTATATAGCTGTGACAATGGTCCTTCTTCATGGGGACCGGAATTTTTATCAGTCAAGGGGCTCTGGGTCTGTGAATTAGCTCAGGTCTAGACCCTGGACTTGACAGGAGGGTAAACCAAGTCATATTTCTACCTCCCTGACCTAGAGTTTTTCTGGTGCTAAGTCTATATTATTACCTTTAACAGAAAATAGAGTCAGGAGGGATGGACTAGGGAGAAGTAAAATGAACACTTTTTACTTATTCCATTACATCTAGAGCTAAGATAGAGTGCCCAAAGAAGAGATATCCACTCCCGGAGCCCCGCTCCAAACTCGTGGTGCATGGCCTGGCTGTAGCTCATTGGAGAACAGAGAATTCACCAAGGTGTTGTGCTGGTGAAACTTGCTGGTACTCTGCCCTCTGTTGTGATGGGGTAACCTGCCCGCAGAGGACTGACTACTGAACTCACACAGAGCCTGCTGTGGAGGGTCAGGGGAATGGGAAACCCTAGTGGGTGGAGTCTACAGGGAAAAATACAGCAGAACCAGGGAGAGAGACCTTCACTTCCAGTGTCTCTCCAGTCCCTTCCCCTGACAAAACTAAACATGGCATCAGTTCACAAAAGAAAACTACTTACAATTCAGCTTTATTATCATAGAGCAGGAGAAGGAGGATGAGCTAGGAAGCAAGACAGCACATTGATAATTGGCACAGGAGGAAATGGAAAATTCTCATTTCATATATGAAAGAGTAGCTTGTGATAGTTTCCTCCTCGAATGCCTCGCAAAATTAGCCTTCTGTTATTTGAAAATCCTTTGATAACCTTAACTAGAGTAAATGGCTTAGATGTATGAACTCCGGTCCATCCATCACAAAACAAAAGTAAACAATAACAACAACAAAACCAAGTGGACAAACCATCAAAACTGATAAAATTCATAACTGAATAATTATTTAGATTCCAGTAGCATAAGGCAAAATTCTGGCTATAAAACCTTAATATATCATTTCATGTTACTTCCAAGAGGTGATCTTTCTTTTCTGTGTAGATATTAGCCTCTCCTAAAACTGTTTAGTGATCCCTCCTTCCTGTCCTTTTTCACCCACATGCAGTTTCACTTGTCTTTGTTGTTATTTTATTTATTTTATTTTAAAGATTTTATGTTTAAGTAAGCTCTACCCTCAATGTGGGGCTTGAACTAACAATCCCAAGATCAAGAGTCACATGCGCTTCTGACTGACACAGCCAGGGGATCCATGTTTTATTTTTATTTGATTGAGACTAGTTTGATGTAAGGAAATTTTTTCTTTTTGTTTTATCTGTTTTGCTAGTCTTGAGAAGATAGAGCTGGTCTATGTTTAAAAAATTGACACCCTATGGAGATGAACAGGTAAGCATCCAGCTTTCATTGTCATTCCTACCAGTTACTTCTTCTTTTTAAAAAATTAATTTATTTGAGACTGAAAGCACACAACATGCGAGCATGCATGTGGGGGCAAGGGGCAGAGGGAGAGGGGAAAAGAGAATCTTAAGCAGATACACTGAGCACAGAGCAAGATGCAGGGCTCGATCTCACGACCATGAGATGATCAGGGCCCTGAAATCACGACCTGAGGAGAAACCAAGAGTCGGAGGCTTCACTGACTTCATCATGCAGGGCACCCCCCAACCAACCAGTTATTTTAGTTTACTTGAATGCTGGTTTGATACTGCCTTTGCACAGATGAAAACTCCAAATCACAGACCAAAAATGTTCTCAGATTCATCCCAAGACACAAAAACACTAGAATACGGTGCCATAACACCTTCCTTTCTTATTTATGAAAAATTAGTTTTCGGGGCACCTGGGTGGCTCAGTGGGTTAAGCCTCTGCCTTTGGCTCAGGTCGTGGTCTCAGGGTCCTGGGATCGAGCCCCGTATCGGGCTCTCTGCTCAACAGGGAGTTTGCTTCCTGCTCTCTCTCTGCCTGCCTCTCTGCATACTTGTAATTTCTCTCTATCAAATAAATAAATAAAATCTTTAAAAAAATTAGTTTTCATTGTATGATTTTATTTATTATATACTTCAAACATTGTCTATATATTTCAGGAATAAACAGTGCTACTCTTATCCTACTATAATCCAGATCACAACACTGGCCCCTCCTTTGCATCTGAAATATCTTTTTTGCTTTTTATGTTGCTGCAGATGTTAAAAGAAGAGATAGAATAAGAAAAACAGCTGGAGTGATTTTTTTCAGTTTTCTTACCATTTTATTTTTATCACCTATAAATTGGATAAAATCATCTAATTGTTCTTTGGAACTTCAATAAATGGATTCAACAAGCCCCTAGAGCTTTCCCCATAATTTCTCAGTGTATTTCTCTCCACTGTATACTACTAGTCTTCCTGTACTTAGTATGACCCAACAGATAGACCAAGCATGAAAATTTACATTCTTATCATTATGCTTCATTTATTATATATGAGGAACATAACCTGTATGTTATTTTATTTAAAATATATGAGTGTATGTATTCGATATAGCAATTGGACCAGCTGCTTTAAGCATGCTATTAAAAAATTACTGTTTGGTTTAATAATAACTCTGTGGAGTTGTTATAAGATTCTTAGGAATGTTAAAGTGGAAGGAGAAATATACTTTGATTTTGTAGAAATGTTCTCCCAAATCAATCGTCGTAAATAATTAATCTCATTGGAAATAGTCTTCCACCTCAGACCAGTTAACAACCGCATTTTTCTTTTTGATTAAAATGCATAAACAAGGTATAGGCAAACACTTGGTTGGCTTTAGGCTCTGAAACAGACTTTTGATCATTTGCCTTGGGGCCCATCTGATCTTTGTTCTACGAGGTTGAATTTTCTGCGCACTTGTGATGAAAATGAAAGAATCGACCACACTGCCTGTTCTCGTGTATTTTCACCCATGCTTCACAATCCTCTCCTTCCCCCTCTCCTTCTCAAGGCCCAGTCTCTGTGATGTTTCACCTGTTGGAAATGTACTACCTCTCAGATAAACTGAAGCCTTTTCCTTTACTGTTCCGTGAAAGCAGTCAAGTCGTAAAGTGATAAAGGATGAAACTGTGTGCCAGCAAATACTTTCCAAAGCTCAATTCATCCTCGTGGGCTGAGTGTGAGAAAATCAAGTGATTTTCCCTGGGAATTAGCCTTATGTAAGCTTTTTGCCCCTGGAAGTGCAAGTGTGTTTCAGTCAACTTCAGTGCTCCATCTATGAAGAGAGACTTCTACCGCTTACAGAAGTTGTGAACCAGGAGGGAAATTCTCAGAAACGCCTTGGGGCTGGGTGTCTCCATTGTCTCTTGGTGTTCCATTTTCTGGCCTGGATTCCCTAACGCCTGAACTGTGTTTTCAATGAGTCTTGGGATAGATCTGATAAAAACCTCAGAATAAGATCTGTGTGTATGTGGAGGGGGAGGGGGCCTATCCAATAGGGGGGAGAATTAAACATGACTTCACTCTTGTCTGCAGATAGAAACTGAGCTGTGCCGTCTCACTTCATAGTAAAGGGATACCTATACAAGGTCATAAAACACCGAAAATCATCTTTTTTTGCAAGAGGCAGCTGGCCCATTTGTATGCAAATATATTTTGTTGCAGCCTTATTTTTCCTGTTCATGGGCTGAAAGCTTTGAGTGGTCAGTGGCAGAATGTTCATTTGCCTGACTCACATCCTCCATTCTGGCCCTGTACATTGGTATTGTGGATAATGTGTAAAATGGCAAATTGGACCTAAGTCATTTTTTCTCATTATCATCCTCAAAAGAAGGCAGAGGAGGGAAGGAAGGAGAATAAAAGGAACTGTCCAGAAGCCAAATTTAATTATTGTGACTTTCACATGAAGGGGCTGAGTTAAATGCCCTCAAGAGGCAACCAGGGGACAAATGTCAGATAACCAGGGAAGGAATCAATACGGATGGGCCGCTACTAATCTCCTAGGCCACGTGCGTCAGGATTGGCTACCTGAGTTACCTGGTGTCACACGATTGGTCAATAGTAAGGTCAGGATTTTGCTCCAGCAGGTGCAAAACCTGTTGTTTACTTAAAAATGTTGGTGGCAGCAGCTGCTGCTTGTGCTTTCTCAAAGCAATTAAAGAGTGTGTTGTTTATTAGGTTGCCAGGTGCTGGCGTCCCTATGTGCTATGACAGGTGGGGCAAAATTTCATGAAAACACCTGCCAGCCACTGAGACAGACCTGTGCTATCTGGCTATTATGTACATAGCATTTAATCTTTTGTGGGTTTAGCTGACCGAGCAGGAAGCATAGCTACAACACCCTCCACCAGCCCTGAACAGATAGGATATGTAAGCACTTTCGTGCTTGCAACTGTAGACAAGCGTATTTTAAATGTTAAGATTTCAGAGCTTTCCATTTTTCAGCTGTGTTTGGAGAGCACAGAGAGCACCTCAAATAGAAAAAAAAATATTGTCTAGAGATACAGCCTGTTAATTATTAATTGTGGTTACCAAACTGACTTATGAAAAATAAATACTTTCAAACAACTTTCTCCCAGTGCTGAAAAGCTCCTCACCGTCTTTCCCTTCAGTGAATAATTTTCTTCTTACAGTAGTTAGCATGGGAAAATACCTTAATACTCACACTGGAAATAAATAAGTGAAAAGAATCCCTACAGTTTTGGGATTTTTTTTTTTAAGTTTTCAAAAAATTTTTGAAACACACATGTGACTTGGATGCTTTAGTTTTCCTTTTCACAAACAGTGGAGAGCTCCTTGGAGAAGAAATAGAAATCTAGAGATTTTTTTAAAGGTTTAGATTAAGACTATTTTCTCTTTGGTAAAATAATCCCAGGTGAACTCAGGAGACACAGACTTCTTTTAAAACATACCTGACAAGTGTTAGCCATCTACCTTGAAGATTTTCTTCCATCACTTTTAGAGCTGTGGAAAACTCGATCAATTTCAATTCAATAAAATCTAAATGTTGCTAACTTACAACTGTATTCTTTGCATTTCTAAATTTCCACTGAAAAAAATGCCTGATAGGCTCTCCACAGACAAGGTAGTCACACAGAGCGAAGAGCTCGTGGTATTTGAAGTGTATCTTTACTCTACTTCTCATGCACCCCTTTTTCCATTTACTTTCCTCTATTCAATGTTGCTTTCCAGAAAGAAGTTTCAAACTTATTCATACTAAGGTATCAATGACTAATATAGAATATTCTGTTACCTGTTTCTACAACATGTACATTTTAGGAGAAAATAATAAATAGTACATCAAGGGTAAAACACCACCACCAAACTACCTAAATCTGCAATATTAAGGAGCAGCAAAGAGAAAGAGATACCATACAATGCTATTACAGTAGCATTGGCTATATTCCCTATGCTGGACCTTTTATCCCCGTGACTTAATTCGTTTTGTAATTGGAAGCCTGAACCTCCCACTACACTTGCACCCATTTTGCCCATCCCTCCCCCTCCCTCTTCTGAGTTGGTTCTCTGTATTTATAGTCTGATTCTACTTTTTGTTTGCTTACTCATTTGTTCTGTTTTTTAGATTCCAGTGATTTGAATCCTAGTCCTGCTATTTTCCTACAAAGCCTCTCTTCTGTCATCTTTGTAAAGGGAGACAACAGTACCAGCACCTTCAATAGAAGCTCCTGAAGGGATTTCAATGAAATGACAGTGTATGAAACCACCCAAGACAGGACCTGACGTAGGTGAAATGAGAGAAATTGCTGTTTTCTTCCTTTGCTTAAATTCAAATCTGGTTGAAGTTTCTTCAGTAGATAAAGTTCATTCTAAGAGCACCCTTGCTGGTTCACACTCACTGAGGTGGAAACTGGCCACATCTTGGCATTTATGGTTATAGGGGACCGCTCAGCATAGGATTTATTACTTTCTGTGGGAAAGACTGCTGTGTGAAATGTGAGTCTTTGATGATCTCCTCCCCATCTTTCAAGGAAATTGTTCATAACCATCTGATTTAATGCTTGTGAAACTCAAAGTTAGTTTTATTAAGTATATCAAGCTTCATGTGACCTTCAACTTCCCATTTCGTCTGGCAAAAACCTTCATTAATGTTCACCATTGTGATTAAGGGAGCATTTAAAAACTGTCACAGAATAATCTAGAGGTTATTATACCTGAGAAAAAATATGCCACCATTTCCAAGTTTCTGCTAAGAGTCTACATTCCTCCATAAAAAATTCTTTTAAACCATGTTGAAAAGCTGATTTTTTTAAATCAGGAAAAGCACCAGGTGGCAAATATACATTTTATATAAAATAGAACTGACCTTTTGCCATTGCTGAACACAGGAAAAGAAGGATAAAAGGATGTGGAGTAGAAGCGGATAGAATTCACACAGGAAAATAAAATCCTTTCCCATGATAGTCCAAAGATATACTCTATCATGGATACTCTAAGAAGTTAATGTTATCAAACAGAGATATGGGACAGTTGATCTTAAAAGAAAAGCAGAGTGGTGTTTTTATAGGAAACAACATAAAAGAGTAAAAGTCAGTTTCTAGGTAGGGAGTCAGGAGGAAAAGGAATAATGAACTGGGTGGTGAACAAAAAAGATTGTAAAGAAGATATAGAACACATATATCAGAGAAAAGGTATGAAAAAGTACACTTAGAAAACTCCTAAGGTTGCATTTACAAATGAGTGAAATGGAACAGCCAATTAGAACAGGCATATTACCTCATCATAAAGAAGTTACCATCCAAGTTGGCTTAAGTAGTTTTGATTTGTAGAAAAAATAAAGGAATAAAATTACACCAAAATATATACAGAGGGTGATTCCAGATATGGTTGCAAAGAACTTTGTGTTGAAATTGGATTGTGGTCTTCTAGAGGTCCTGTTGTATTTTATTTATATTCTATAGGAGAAAACTAGACCCAGAGGTCTGACTGTTTTTCTGACCATCAGAAGAGCCCATGTAATTTGTTGATACATAAGACTGGTGAGTTCATTTTCAATTTAAGTGAAAATATTCCACATTCAGTCACAAATATATTCTATGGGCAGAATTGTAAATACAATGTTTTGCATGCCTCATGAAGGTCGAGTGTTCTGTTCTTGGAAGATGAGACTATTTAATGCCCCAGGAAGAACAAACACCAAAGGAACTTGTAATTCCCATTGAATTTCTTCTAAAGATTACTGTTCCATTTTTGGTACCATAGCAAAGACATAGCAAGAGACAGAGCCTTCATAAATGTAAACAGAACCTTTCCTCCCTTACCACTTGTCTCTCACCATGCACTTGGTTTACTGGGAGTCTATGGTCACTGAACATAAATATTCTACCTCTGTCGTCATAACTTTGAAATGCCAAACTATGGACAGATAATATTCTTTCTTAAGTTTATAAAATATTTTTGTGATCTGTAGTTTATTTTAATTTTAACAACACTGGATCAAAATTTTAAGGTTACAATTTGTATGTCCAAAATGTGAATATTACACTCTGGTAAAACTTTAAATGTTAAGCCATCATTCAAGAATTATCACTCAACTATCCAATGAAATCTTTGTCCTTCTCCCAGGCAAATCCAAAATATGGAATCAGTGCCTCTTTGAGATTTATCAACCAACTACAAGGAAAGCCAACCTTTTTCAGATAGCAGATTCCCTCTTTGAGTGTCTTTGAATGGGTGATATTCATGATTATACTATGTAAATATACATAACAAAGAAAACCACTAAGCTTTTAATAGGCAACCATAATGGTACTCCAGAATTTCTTTTCCAAAGAATTCAGGCCCCTGGGTTGTTAAACCATCATTTTATCCAACACTATATTTACTGCTCAGAGATTCTTGAGTATTCTTGTGCCTTCATTAGTCTACTGTAATAAATTTTAACAGAGAGGGAATTCTTCATCTTAAGTGTTTCAATTTGGAACTTTGAGTCTTTGTTTTCCTGCTCTCACCTTCTCCTCCCACTTTCTCCCCTTGTCGTGTCTTTGCTCCTCATTACCTTCTTCCTCTCACTTATATGATTAAAGTATACAGAACATCTAAGCATTTTAGGAGAGAGGAACAACGCCATTTTGTTCTTTATAGTAAATACATTCTTTTTTGTAAAAGAATCAAATAATACACAAATAGACAAAGTCTAGCATATATTTTTTCCTTCATTTCTTCTCCAAACTGAAGGTGTCCTCCTCAGAGGTAACCATGATTAATAATTTGATATGTAAACTTTCATGTATATCTACATATACTCAAACATGTTCATTTCATTCATGTGGTTGTATGACTTGATTTTTTGGAAGGGATCTTTCCGAGTCTGTATATATAATTCTATTTAATTCATTTTAATAGCTCTATAGTATTGCAAAGAATAGATATCCATTTCTTGGAAATGGATATAAATATTACTGCTCATGAAACCACTGTCCAGTTTAAGAAGTCACATATTAGCAACATTATGGAAATTCCCCATGTAACCCTCTCTGATTCTATCATACCCATCCCCTCTTCCAATAACTCAAAACCTGAATTTGGACTTTACCATTCCTTTGCATTTCTTTGTACTTTCTTTATACTTTTTATTACATATTTATATATGCCTAAATGTATTTTTTTCTGCATGTTTCTAAACTTTATATAAATAGTATCAAAATATATGTGATTCTTTCCTTAGCAAAATGTTTATGATGGTCATCAGTATTGAGATAGAAAGTTCTAGTTCATTAATTTTTAATTTTTATAGATATGAATAGTTTATTATATAAATGTAACACAATGTATTTATTCACTCTCCCAGTAATGGGATTTATGTGTTTTCAATTATTCATAACTAGTAACACCTGTTGAGAACTTCTGGCTTCCCATCCAACACGTAAAGAGCTTGAAAGTCATTGCTCCTATCCTCACAAAAGGTGAACACATTGAAAATCAAGAACTCTTCTTAGGTTCGTCAGACAACTGGGGTCAGAAGACAAACTGTTGGCACCAAAACTAAAGAGACACAGGTGTATACAGAGTATCACAGCTTACTGGAGCAGAAGCCCAAGGGTAGAAACATTCTAAAAAATAAATAGAAAAACCTAAACTGTAATTGAAAATTGGCTGGAGGCTCAGGATAAACAAATTTGAAAGTTAAAAACTCTGGGGGCCCAGTCTCAGAGAGACCTTACTCTTTGGTGAACCTTAACTTTAGAAGCCCTACCAGGTTCTCATAGGAAAGATCAGAAAAAATTCCCTTGTGTTTATAGCAGGAAGAAAGAAGAAATAACCATACTGAAATATATCCAATGTACTCTGTTTAAAAACAACAAAAAAAAATAGATTTATTTATTTGAGAGAGATCTTGCTCTCAGAGGTGAGGGGCTGGGGGACTGGGGAGTGGCAGAGCAAGAGGGAGAAACACAGCCCTAAGGCAGGGCTTGGTCCCAGGACCCTGAGATCATGACCTAAGCCACAGGCAGATGCTTTACCAACTGAGTCACTCAGGCGCCCCAAGTGTTCTTTTCTTAATAAAGCCTGTCATTAAGGGAAACTGTTTTACTAGAGTGTTAACTGATGTTTTATCAGAGCCTAACTGACCTGAGGCAAGGAAAGTATCCAACTCCAGCCCCTGCTAGCCTTCCTGATTCACACAGGGGGAAAAAACCCTGAGAAACACTGGTAAAAGTCATAGATCAGAGACACAGTTTTACTAAAAGCCTGAGACCTAATTATATGACTATAGAATGCTTTTCATCTCCTTATGTATACTACATCAGTAGCATTCTTGGGTAATAACAGGAAAACACAACAAAATTATTGCAAGTCTTAGATTTTATATCAGAAGTGGTCTTTAGGAAAATCCAAAGACAGCAACAAAAACAGAAATAAGGACACCAGAGGAAATTTTAGCCTCTGACACCCACAGCTATAGCGAACAGTACACAGACTAACTCCTAGGCAGACAAATATAAAACCTCACACTGAAAGCTATTTAACTGAGTTCCTTTTACTAGAAACATCATATCTGAATTTCAACAAAAACTTCAAGGCATACCAAAAGGCAAAAAAGAGAGAAAGCAGGCATTGGAACCAGCCTCAGATATGGCCGAGATGTTGGAATTAACAGAACAGGAATTTAAAACTACCATCAATAATACGATGAAGGCTGTAACAGAAAATTGGACGACATGTAAGAACAGATGAGTAATGTGAGCAGAGAAAGGGGAACTCAGTGAATCAAAAGGAAATTCTGGGGAAAAAAACCCACCATAATAGAAATGAATAATGGACTTTAATGGACTCATTAATAGACGTAATATGGCCAAGGAAAAATTCTCTGAGCTTGAAGATATGACAATAGAAACTTTCAAAACTGACACACAGAGAGAAAAAAGAATGAAAAAAGGACAGAACATAATATCCAAGAACTGTGGGAGAATTAAAAATGATGTAATATGCATAATACAAGCAACAGGGGAAGAAAGAGAGAAAGGAAGAAAAATATCTGAAGCAACAATGTTTGAATATTTTCAAAACTAATAATAGATGACAAACCACAGTTCCAGGAAGCTCTAAAGAACAACGGGCAGGGTAAATGTCAGAACAAAACAAAACAAAATAACCCCACACATAGGCATATCATATTCAGATTTCAGAAAAGCAAAGACAATTAGAAAGTCTTGAAACTAAGGAGGAGAGACACAAAACATACAGTGAACAGGGATAAGAATTACATGACTCTTCTCTTGAGAAACCATGCTAGCAAGAAGAGAATGGAATACAACGTTTAAGGTGTTGAAAGAAAAAAACCACCAGCCTGGAATTTACCCTTCAAAAAAGGACTTTCTTGACAAATATAAATTGAGGAGAGGGCACTTGGGTGGCTCAGTGGGTTAAGCCTCTGCCTTCGGCTCGGGTCATGATCTCAGGGTCCTGGGATTGAGTCCTGTGTCAGGCTCTCTGCTCAGCAGGGAGCTTGCTCCCCACACCCCACCCCCAACGGCCTGCCTCTCTGCCTACTTGTGATCCCTCTCTCTGTCAGATAAGTAAATAAAATCTTAAAAGAAAATATATATATATATATATGGAGAGAGAGAGGAAATTTATTGCTGATAGGCCTACCTTGCAAGAAACATTGAAAGAAATTCTTCAGAGAGAAGAATGATTTAGTTCAGGAATTCAGATCTACATAAAGAAAGGAAAAGTATTAGAGAAGAAATAAAAATAAAATCAATTTTTCTTATTAGTAAGTGATCTGACAGATAAGAGTTTGTTTCAAATAATAATAACAATAATGTATAGCTTAAGTGAAAGTATTGACAGCAATACTGTAAGGGATCGGAGAGGGGTATCAGGACTATTTTGTTGTAAAGGACTCACACTACCTGTGAAATGGTATAGTGTGACTTGAAAGAGGATTTGGATTACTTGCAAATGTATTTGCAAATTCAAGGATAAGAAAGGGAAATTACATTCTCTCTCATGGATGTAGATGCAAAATTCCTCAGCAAAGTATTAGCAAATCAAACCCAACAATGTCAAACTTGTCAAGAAAAAATCTCACAAAATTCAACATTGATTCATGATGAAAATAATTAGCAAACTAAGAATAAAAGAGAACTTCCTCAACTTGATTAAGAACATTTCCCCAAAACCCCAAACTCTACCTGCTTCTGGATGATAGGATACATGGTAAAAAAAAAAAAAAAAAAAGTAAAATTTGGGGTGATTACAGTGCCAAGCTTCTTTTGCCATAAAATGTTTCAAGGTCAAGGATGATGTTATACTCTTTAAATATATATAAGTGTATTAAATATAAAATATATATTAAATACATAACAATATATAAATAAAAATAAATATGAATATATAAACACATAGATGTAAACATAAAATATATAAATATATATTTCAATATATAAATATATATATATTTTTTCATATATACATATATTCTTCTATACATATATATATTCTATACATATTTTATTCTATTACAACAATAATTTTTGATGCATGCTGAATCTTGGATTCTGTCTCTAGTAGGGTACTGTGACCAGAAGAAACAGTATTTCAAAAAGAAGAAGGGAAGGGGCTGTTGGATATAAATTGCATGACCTGCCAACCAAGAAAGGGAAACATGTCTTGACTGATTCTTCAAGTAAACTGCCAACAAGCACGTGGCCAGCTTGAGCAGGCAATAATAAACATCAATAGATCCTTCATGTAAAAAAGCATCTCTCCCAGACCAAATATGGTGCTTAATACTTGTTGCCTCTCTCAGAATAACCAAGTGCTAGGAGGCAAGTGATTATTGAGGGGAAATGTATTCTATTCACAATCAAATGAATGAGGTGGGCCCAGAGCCAAAGAAGACTCTTGATTGGACTCTTATTTTATTTCCCTAAATTTAGCCAGCTAAATTTTGCTCAGTTCTTGAAATGGAGGCTTTGGCATTTGTCATAAAACCTTGTTTTCATTGCAGAGATATCATAAGGCTCTATAATTACCCACACAGAAAGTAGTCTTTTTTTTTTTTTGGTTACAACATATATAGCATATAGTGAAGTCCCAAATTATATTATTGTTAACAGGTTTCCCTGGAGGAATCCAGACATAAAGATTTGGAATCTTGATGAGACAAAATGGGAAAAACTGTCATTTACAAGTTTCCAGTGGTTCTTCTCTAGAAATAGGGCCTTGGACTCACATTTGGGACAGACTTGTCTTTTGTGTTAAGGATACTCCAGGAATTAATCCTTCAGTTACACAAATATAAAACATACATCAACGTGTTGTGAGGCAGAATGCCATTTCCTGCACAACCTTAATACAGTTGTAAAGTGTTTATTTTGGTAATATAATATTTATATATCTCTGAGGCTGAGCTGGGGATAAAATGTTTTCAGGGTTTATTAATTCAGACCATATTTTCCCTGAACTCTCACATGTTTCTAAAGAGATATTTTTAAATGTATATTTTGAAATAATTCTAAACTTAGAGAAAAGTTGCAAAATAATGAGAGCCAGGCTTCTCACTGTGGTAGAAAGAAGTTGCAAATAAGAAAAAGGGAACGCTTGGAATGAACATCATGGTGCTAGATTGGGATGGAAGACATCTGGGATTAAAAAAAATATTTACAGATAAATGCAGAAATAAATATAGATGTGTTCATATACATGGGTTACTGTACATACATATATTTCAACCTCTGTTTGATGACAGGTCTAGAAGTAATGACATGTCAGTAGCAATGAGCACACCTAGGAGCCCAGATTTAGGTTTGTAAATATTGTTCTCCAGTAAAAGGAGCCCGGGGCTCCTTGCAGGAATGGTTGATTCTAAGGCTAGGGCAGGGTAAGTAAGATGAGACTGGGGTATCTTTCAGTGCCGGAAAGTAAAGTAGTTCTCAAATAGAACGGGGCATGTTGAATAGGCACATGAGCCAACCTTAAAGAGCCCCGGGGCCAAAGTTTTTCTTTGCTTTTCTGTTTTCGAAAATTCTAGTGTATAGATTCTTTTCATTTCTAGGCTGTGTCCAGTCTACTACTAAGCCTACCAAATGCATTTTTTAAAAGATTTTACTTATTTATTTGATAGAGAGAAAGAGAGAGAGAGAACAAGCAGGGGGAGCAGCAGGCAGGGGGAGAGGGACTAGCAGGCTTCCTGTTGAGTGGGGAGCCAAATGCGGGGCTTAACCCCAGGACCCTGGGACCATGACCTGAGCCAAAGTCAGATGCTTAACTGACTGAGCCACCCAGGTGTCTCCAAATGCATTATTTCTGCTATAGCTTTTTTATTTTCATCATTTCTCTTCATTTTTGCCTAAGGATTTCTATCTTTTTGCTTATATTGTCCATGCATTCTTGCATTCTGTCTACTTTATCCAGTAGAGTTCTTAGCATATTGAACATAGTTTAAAAAATTCCCAGTCTGATAACTCCAGCATCCCTGCCATGTCTGATTCTGATGCTGCTCTGTCTCTCCAAATTGTGCTTTTGGTCTTCTGGAATACCTTATAATCTTTTCTTGGTAGATAGACATGACTTGCTGTAGATTAGCCTTTAGTAATGAGGTAGTGAGGTGTTGGGGATGGGGCACATTCTATGGTCCTACGATAAGTCTCAGTCTTATACTGAGCCTAAGCCTGTGCCTCTGGACTGTGAAATTCACACGTGTTTCTCATTACCCCCCCACCAGGTGACAGGTTGTCTTGAGTGGGTTGAAATTAGGTATTTAACCTTCCCTGTGTCAGTTAAGCTTGATAAAACCCCAGCAGGTTAGGCTTTCCGTAATTAGTTTTTCTTGAGGGCAAGCCTGTTTAAGGAGAACAAAGTAATCTAGCATATTTCAAAATGGTTCCTCTCCCTTTCCGTCTGCCTGAGGTTTCAGGGGATTTTTCTCTGATATTTACTGTGGGAATCTGGTTGAGCTCCTGGAGGTAAATCTCACATATTGTGAGGTCCTCACCGAGACTGAGTCTCCTGGATTTGGGAACTGTCAGACTAGTCCATACTAGTCCAGAAAGTCATCAGAGCTCAGGTTCTCCTGCAGGTTCTTACAGCGGATTTTCTCACCATTCCCTGCTCTGGTAAGTTGTTATTCTCTGTGTTCTCTCTAATCTTGAAGCCAGTGATTCGCCCTGTGTATATCCCTCTCTTAAGGATCCAAGAACAGTCGCTGAGTTTTTTGTTTGTTTGAGGCTGTTCAGTTTTTTACTTGTTAGGATGGAGTAGAAACTTCTAAGCTCCTTACATGAGAAACTAGTAACAGAACCTGATTTAAAAAAAAAAAAAAGTTCTTTGTGGAGCACAGTTCTTTGGCTTTGACAATATAGAATACAAAACAGTTCCATCAACGCTCCCAAATTCCCTGTGCTTCTCATTCACAGTCAACCCAAACCCCCTATCCCCTGTAACTAATGATTTGCTTCCATCCTTGAAGTTCTGCCTTGTCATATAAAGGGGATCAAAGCATATAAAGAGTTTTTTACTGAGCAAAATGCATGTCGGGATCATCCATGTTGCTTTATCAACCAGTAATTTGCTTTTTTTTTTTTTACTGCTGAGTAGCATGTCATTGCTGTACCACACTTTGTTTATCCATTCTTGGGCTAAGGGATTCTGAATTATTTTCATATTTTGACAATTACGAATAAAGCTGCATTAAACTTAAGTTTTTTGGGGTGAACATAAGTTTTCATTCTTTTTGGTAAAATACCCAGGAGTTGGGTTGTGAATTACATGGTAAATGTCTGTTCGCTTTATCGGAAACCATTGAACTGCTTTCCTGAGTAGCCGGGCGGCTCTGCTTTCCACCAGCAGTAGATGGGAGCTCCGGTTACTTTGCATCCTCCTCAGCACTTGATATTTTAACCTTTTTTTCCCTGTAATTTTAACCATTTTGAAATTAGAATTGGCACAGTGGTATTCTGTTGTCCTTTTAATTTGCATTCTCTTAATGGCTAATGCTGTGGAGTGAATTTTTCTTAAATTGCATTTAGAGCTTGTTGGTAAGTGGAGGGAGAGTTTGAGAGGTCGCCGAGAGAGCCGGGGCATGGAGGGGAGAAGCTGAGGGATCTTCCGTGCATGTGTGAGGGGGGAAAGCATGAAATATTAGATGTAAACAATGTTGGTTTACAGCCCAGATAGCAAAGGGTAGATATTTCCTCCAACCCTCACACAAAACCCAGTGTCATGAAAGAGGTGGGGACACTGGAGTCATTGGGAGGCTGTACCCTCCACCAAGAAAACAAATCTTGTGAGGAGTCCAGTATTAGAGGCTACTATACAAGACCTCCATCAGTTGCAGGAGCCTGGGTGAACAATCCAGGGTGACTGTCACTATTTGATTATTTTCTTGTGATAGTGAAATGAAAATGGTCAATTTTTTTTAAAGTTTTTTTTTTTTTAAGATTTTATTTATTTATTTGACAGATCACAAGTAGGCAGAGAGGCAGGCAGAGAGAGGAAGGGAAGCAGGCTCCCCGCTGAGCAGAGAGCCTGATCCGGGGCTCGATCCCAGGACCCTGAGATCATGACCTGAGCTGAAGGCAGAGGCTTTAACCCACTGAGCCACCCAGGTGCTCCGGTCAATTTGTTTTTAAGCCCTGAAAGAGAGGCATTAAATTTTATAAATATTTCTCTAAGGCCGCGAGTGCTTTTGGGAATACTGCATTGATTAGTATGGGAAGGGTGACCTTAACTGACCCTGCCTTGCAGCTCCCGGCCCCTCCCAGTACGCATCTGCACGCTGGATCTGAGGACCCTTATGCTCAGTGCCTGGAGGCAGAAATGGGAAAGCTGGGGGAATCCGAGACCTCTGGGATTTCTCTCCCAGCTGAGCCCACAGGGACAGGGCTTGAGCCCTGAGAGGGAGAGGCTGTCGAAACCAACCAACCAAGCACAACAAAGAAAATGTTAAGAGATGGTTTTTATTAAGGACACTTGGCATAAATTGTGCCCCTTCAGATCCTAGGAGATAACAGTGCACCAGGAGTTGCAGAGAGGCCTAAATTCTCCATGTGAATGTAGTACAGCTTTGGAACAATGAAGAGTGAAAGTAAAGCAATGCACACCTGGGATATTCTGCAGCCTCGAGCCAGCAGGACCTACCACTGAGCCTGGGTGTGCTACTGTCTCAGAGAGAGAGGGCCTCTTTCACCATGTGACTTGAGATGCACAATGGGGACCTGTCCACACCTGGAGCAGAGGAGTATCTCCTGTGGCTCCCAGAAACAAATGAGGGGTCTCGGGGTTGTCTGTGACCTCCTATGGTGAGGCAGTTATGAGCTCAGTGTTGTCCTAACATGATCTCTGAAATGCACAAGCTGATGAGACCTGGTGAAAGCTGAGTTCCCCCTGAATTATTCTCCACTGAATTACCTCCTTAATAGGGAGCTTGATTAAAGATGTGTGTGTTGAAGTGAATTTTAAAAGTCAGGCTCAGGAATTGTCAGAGGAACTGTTTGAGAGTAGATACCTTACATAGCAAATAAAGTGGAAAAAATGAGAAAAACCCAACTTCTTCATTCACAGACCTCTTTTCAACAGTCTTCCACTTTCCAGGGTGGATATGTTTCTGTACTTGCGATTGGAACAAGCAAAGCTTTTTGCTCTTTCTATAACATCCCTGTCTTTCTCTCTAGGCTATTGTAGTAAAGTTCTGTAGGTCACAGGACCTCACACGGTTTCCATGGGCCAGAAGAAAATACGGTCAAATGTCTTCACCGCAGAATGAGTCAGAAAGTAAAACTGGTATTAGTCATGTCTTGTGTAATTACAGGAAGCAGAAAAATAACTGGCAACATAAATATCAGAGGCAGGAGTGTTTTGTTTCCACTCTACCCGTCTGAGCTCCTCCCAGCTCGTGCTAAAACAAAAGCCCCTGATCCAAGTATTCGTGCATCAGGAAGAAAAACTCCTTCCACGCTGCTCTCTTCATAATGTGGGTCTGTAGCCAGTGATGCCGTTTAGCCTGAGCCCTTTTCAGATGGCTGCTTTCACAGGCTGGTGCCGGAGGGTGGCAAGAAGCAGCTGTAGAGCTTGTCTTACCCCATCCCATTCTCCTCCTACCGAAACCCCGAGAAGAGAGGGGCATGTTCCTTATCTGCCTGGAGAAGCAGAAGGTTCTTGGGTCTGAATGGAGAGGAGGCATCAGTTTCTTGACTTTGAAAAGTTGGTTCATCCTAAGAGTACATTTCACATAGGGTATAGGCATTCTCTTTGGTGCCTGTGCTCTGAGGAATACAATTTCAACCAAATAGGATGAACCAAGGCATTGATAACAGTTTCCTTTCTGGGACTTCCTCTCTGTTATGAAGTAACAATGATGTTTCAAGGTGTAGTAACAGGGATAGCAGGAAACCCCAAATTTCCATGATTTGCAGCGATGAACATTGGAAGTGCTGGTTATAAGTTTCCAGAAATAATGGAAGAATGATGATAAAAAAATTAGAAAAAAAATTAATAGTAAACATCAAGAAAAATAATAGAATGGTCAAATTTTCTTGATTGTTAATCAATGTCACAAATGTATTCAGTCTGTCATTAGCCATTCTCAATATCTTAAATTCAACATATCTTTTTATCCTTAAGTCTCCATCACAATGGCACTCTACTCCCCCTGCTACACACACCATCTCCAGGGGTCTGGCCTTTCTGAACTACTACTCTCTCTCCTCACTTAGTAGTTTTTGGATTGAATACCGTCCTTGCCTTTCTCTTTTTTATCTGTTTGTTAAATTTTTCTCATAGATCAAGAACTGCTTCTCATGGTGAAAATGTTTTCCAAGTCAGAAGTACTTTCTCTCTCCTATGTTCGTTCACTCATTTCATTTTGTTTATTCTTCTAGGTTATTTATCATTTCCTGCTTTATATTAGTTTTTCTTTGGTAGAGAATGCTTCCCACCATCCATTCTCACATCCTTCCTCAATATTAGAACTTATTTTTTAGCAGATGGTTTCCCAAGCACCATTTCAGCTAGGAGCAGATTCATGGCTAAAATTTATCAAAGAAAAACAAGTAGAATGTCATGAAAGGAAGGACATGTGTCCTTTTTCTTCCCTTTCGATCTTGTTGCTGTTCAGCATATAGATAAAATGGTTGAAACACCATGCTGGTCTAGGAGATGAAAATAATCTGTGACTTTTTAGAGTATAGCCAATATTTAATATTTTACTAGGACCAGCCATACAATATAATAATTCAGTAATTACATACATTACAAAATGTTCACCATGAGAGTAGTTACCACGTAGTACCACACAAAGTTTTTACAGTACTGACCATATTCCCTACATTGTCCTTTTCAGCCCCATGACTTATTTTATAACTGGAAATTTGTACCTCTTAATTCCCTTTGCCTAACTCCCTACCACTCTCTTTCTCTGGCAACTACTACTTTGTTCTTTATATTTATTGATCTATTTCTCTTTTTTGTTATTGCTTCGTTTCTTAGATTCCACATATAAGCAAAATCGTATGGTATTTGTCTTTTTGTCTTGTTTCACTTAGCATAATACCATCTTGGCCCATCCATGTTGTCATGAATAACAAGATTGCACTTTTTGTAGCTGTATAATATTCCATTGTATAATTATGCCACATTTTTATCCACTCATCTGTTGATGAACACTTAGGTTGCTTCCATATCCTGGCTATTAAAAATGATCCTGCAATAAACAGAGGAGTGAATATCCCTTTTCAAGTTAGTGTTTTTGTTTTCCTTGGGTAAATACTAAGAAGTAGAATTACTGCATTGTATGGGAGCTCCTTTGGTTTGAGGAACATTTATACTGTTACTTAGAGTGGCAGTGCCAATTTACATTTACACCAATGGTGCATGGGGGGTTCCTTTGTCTCCACGTCCTTGCCAACACTTGTTATTTCTTATCTTCTTTATAAGAGCCTGTGATCCTAATTATCATGGGACTCCCATTGTTATATTGTACTACCTTTGTTTAATGAGGAGGTTACATTTTGGTCTTATTAGAGCTTCTGTTATTCAGGGTTTTCTGTCACTTGCATTTGAAAGTGAATTCTGACAATCAGACCTTTGTAAAAGTAGGTCTCTCCCACCAGACTGTGTGACCTGGGGCATGGGTTTTATGTCTTCTATTACATCCATCTTGAGCAACTTCCCAGCAACTAGCACAGTGCATGACCTGTATAAATTGTCAGAAATGGTATGATAGAGAGTTTAATCAAAGTAGAAAATGTGTTTCCTGATATTTTCTCATTACAAAGAAAAAAATGAAACAGACAATCAAAAGCTATATGAAGGCAGTGACTATTCAGAACAAAAGTCAAATGAAGAAGGTTCAAAAGGAGGGGAATCACACTAGACATAATACAGAGTTGAATTGCAGCACAGTTCTTATCACTGAGAAACCATATTTAAGGTTATTTTGAAACAGACCTAAGTGTATACAGAGTTGTAGGTGACTTTTGTCAATACACATTTTTGGAGTATCTACTGTTGTCAGGTGT
Organism: Martes martes; assembly: GCF_963455335.1. Lineage (NCBI taxonomy): Eukaryota > Metazoa > Chordata > Mammalia > Carnivora > Mustelidae > Martes > Martes martes. The sequence continues at coordinate 38,432,054 of NC_137901.1, read as the reverse complement.
TAAAACAGTTAGTAGAGATAGAGTGGTAAGCGTGTATGGATGTGTCCTCATGTACAGTCCAATCAGATTTTTATTAAAACTTCCCACAGAGGGGTGCCTGGGTGACTCAGTAAAGAATCTGACTCTTGATTTTTGGCTTCAGTCATGATCTCAGGGTCATGAGATCAAGCTCATGCTTGGAATCTGCTTGAGATACTTTCCCTCCTCCCTTGCCCCTCCCCCAAATCATGCTCTATAAATGAATAAATAAAATCTTCCCACAGAAATTCCCGTATAATTTATAATATAATTTGTATGGACATTACATATAATATATTCCTATCATTTATAATTTATAACTATAGCAAATCCAATGAAAGTGAAGTATATGTGCATTCTATGAAGTATTAGAGTTGAAGACTCTGAAAGATAATTTAGGAGTAAAATCTGGTGGAGCCTGGTAATAGATTGGATATGAGGATAAAGATGTAAGAAATGCCAAGGATGACTTCTAGCTACCAGGATTGTGTAACTAGAATGGTGGTACCAGTCACTACTAAATAAAATACTGGGAAAAGATAAGATTTGGGCATATATTTTGGGTTTGGTTTTGAACACTGTAATTTTTAAGATGATAGTTAAACCTCAAATTTGAGATTGAGGGAAAAGTTTTTTTTTCTTAATTTTTTAAAATTAACAGATAATGTATTTGCCCCAGGGGTACAGGTCTGTGAATCTGTCAGGCTTACACACTCCACAGCGCTCACCACAGTGAGGGAAGAGTTTTGTGTAAGACTATGGAGATGCAAAGCTTGGTCTGGGGTCTTGAAACAGAAAATTTTGAATTACATGTTATCTGTCTGGAGTGGTAATGGACACTCGAGGGGTAAATGAAATTGCTTCAGGATAGAGCCTAGAATAAGACAAGGAGGAGATTAGGACCTGGCATTGAAGGATTCCACTAAAAGCCAGAAAAGGATAAATATTTTGGAAAGGAGGCCAAAAGGGAAAGAAATAGCCAGAGGAATAAGAAGAATGTGATGTCTGAGAGGCTGAAAAAATTAAGGGTCAAAAAAAGGAGGAAGGAATAATTTCAAGTGCCTAATACCACACAGATGTCAAATCAGATGAAAACTGAAAAAAAATTATTGAAATTTATATACTAGAAGTCATTTGTGTTTTAGCAACTGCCAGTTTGGTGAAGATAAGAGTGGAGGCCAAATGAAAGTAAGTTAATAATTGAGCCAGAAGTAAGAAAATGGAGCAGAAAATGGAAAAAATGGTGATAGTTAATTATTTTTAAATGATTTTTTTTAATGTACAAAGGGTGAAATAAATAGTGAAGTCTTGAAGTGTTATAGGGGCTAAGACAGAAAGTGTTTATTATTTTCCTCTTAAAAAACAACAACAGGGTGCCTGGGTGGCTCAGTGGGTTAAAGCCTCTGCCTTCAGCTCAGGTCATGGGATCAAGCACCGCATTGGGCTTTCTGCTTAGCGGGGAGCCTGCTTCCCCCCTCCTCTCTGCCTGCCTCTCTGCCTACTTGTGATCTGTGTCTGTCAAATAAATAAAATAAAAATCCTTTAAAATTAAAAAAAAAAAAAAAAGACCAACAAAAAACCAAGACAAGAGTGACTTGAGCATGGTGGGAAGAAATGTTGTATGTGCCGAAATGGGATGGGATAGATTGTATAATTTTTCCAGAATGGAAGGAATGGATAGGATCCAAAGCATAGGAGAAAGTATTAAATCTTAAATGAAAAGGGAGATCACTGTTCCATTAGGTCAAATGATGCTTGGATGTGTGTGGGTATGTCTATTATGAATTGCATCGAGCTACTTCTATCAGAGTCTGACATTAATTGTGGCTTAAATAAGATCAATTATTCTTGTTATTGAAAAGATATCTGGAGATAGGCTCACAATTGTTAGCTCATTGTTAACATTCTCCAGATCACCTGTAGAGCTAATACCTGAACCTGAATCAGGGAAGAAGGAAAGAAGGGAGGGAGGGAGTGAAAAGCATTGCTATGTAGTTTGAAATCAGGAGGCATGATACCTCCAGCTTTATTCTTCTTTCTCACAACTGCTTTGTGATTTGGGGTATTTTATGGTTCCATATAAGTTTTAGAATTGTTTGCTCTTTCTGTGATAAAAGGTCATTCAACTGTTCATGGAGATTGTACTGAATCTTTAGATTGCTTTGGGTAATATGGACATTTTAACAACACTCTTCCAATCCATGAACACAGAATATCTTTCCATTTATTTGTGTCGTCTTCAGTTTCTTTCATCAATGTTGTAGGATTTTCAGTGTAAAGGTCTTTCAATTCCTTGGTTAAGTTTATTCCTAGGTATTTTATGATTTTTGATGCAACTATAAATGGGAGAACTTTCTTAATTTCTCTTAGAGTTCATTATTAGTGTATAGAAATGGAACAGAATTTTGTATGTTGATTTTTTTTTTTTTGTATCCGGAAAGTTTACTGAATTCATTTATCATTCTACCAGTTTTTTGGTAGAATCTTGAGGGTTTTCTACATAGAATATTATGTCATCTGCGAATAGTGAGTTGTACTTCTTTCTATGTAGGATACCTTTTATTTTTTGCCTAATTGCTCCGGCAGGAACTTCTAGGACTATCTTGAATAAAAGTGGCCAGAGTGGACATACTTGTCTTGTTCTTGATATTAGAAACAGCTTTCAGCTTTTCACCACTGAAGATGATATTAGCTGTGGGCTTGTCGGATATGGCTTTATGTTGAGGTATGTTCCTTCTCTATACCCACTTTGTTGAGAGTTTTCTTCATAAGTCGATATTGGATTTTGTCAGATGCTTTTTCTGCATCTATTGGGATAGTCAAATGATATTTATCCTTCATTTTAGTGTGATGTATCACATTGATTGATTTATGGATGTTGAGCCATCCTTGCATCACTGGAATAAATCCCACTTGATCATCATATATGATCTTTTTAATGTATTGAATTTGGTTTGCTAATACTTTGAGGATTTTTGCATCATCAAGGGTATTGACCTGTAATTTTCCTGTGGAGTTCTTTTCTGGCTTTAGTATCAGGGTAACGGTGACCTTGTAAAATGAGTTGAAAGTGTTCCCTCTATTTTGTGGGAGAGTTTGAGAAGGAATGATAGTAAATCTTCTTTCAGTATCTTGCTAAATACTGCTTCTGGACTTTTGTTGGGCAATTTTTGATTACTGATGCAATCTCCTTGCTCGCAATTACTTGTTCAGACATTCTATTGTTTCATGATCCAGTCTTTGTAGGTTATAGGTTTCTGAGAATCTGTCCATTTCTTCTGTTGTCCAATTTGTTAGTACACAATTGTTCATAGAAGTCTTACGAATCCCCTGTATTTCTGTTGTCAGTTATATCTACTCTTTCATTTCTGATTGAGTCCTTTTCTTGGGGAATTGAGCTGAGGTTTTACCCATTCTATCTTCTCAAAGAACCAACTCTGTTTCCTTGATCTTTTCTATTGCCTCTTTAGTGTCTGTTTCATTTGTTTTTTTTCTCTGATCTTTATTTCCTTTCTACTAACTTGGGCTTCATTTGTTCATCTTCTTAAAGTTTCTTGAAGTGTAAAGTTAAGTTGTTTACTTGATATCTCCCTTGTTTCTTTTAATCTTAAATGTACTCTTTAAACCCCAACCTCTTTTTCTCTCGTCCATGCCTCCCCACCCCCCACATATTCCCTGGTAGCCATCAGTTTCTTCTCTATAGTTAAGAGTCTGTTTCTTGGGTTTGTCCCTTTTTCCCTTTGTTCCTTTGTTTTGTTTCTTTAATTCCACATAGGAGTGAGATCATATAGTATATGTCTTTCTCTGACTTATTTTGCTTAACATTATACTCTATAGCTCTATCCATGTTGTTGCAAATGGTAAGATTTAATTTTTAACGGCTGAAAAATATTCTATTGTATATATATGCACCACTTATTTATCCATTCATCTATTGATGGACGCTTGGGCTATTTCCATAGTTTGGCTATGGAAATAAACAAAAGGGTGCATGTATCCCTTTAAATTAGTGTTTTTAGTTTTGGGGGGTAGTACAATTACCAGATTTAAAATTTTTTAAGGAACCTCCAGACTGTTTTCCAGAGTGGCTGCACCAGTTTACGTTCCCACCAACAGTGTCAGAGGGTTCCCCATTCTCTGCATCCTCGCCAACATCCTTTGTTTCCTGTGTTGTTTTTAGCCCTTCTCTCAGGTGTGAGGTGATAGCTCACTGTAGTTTTGATTCATGTTTCCCTGATGAGGATGACTGATGTTGAGCATCTTTTCATGTGTCTGTTAGTCATCTGTATGTTTTTTTTTGGAGGAATGTCTATTCATGTCTTCTGCCCATTTTTAACCGGATTATTTGTTTCTGGGTATTGAGTTTGGTGAGGTCTTTACAGATTTTGGATACTAACCCTTTATCAGATAAGTCATTTGCAAATATCCTCTCCCATTCAATAGGTTGCCTCTTAGTTTTGTTGTTTCCTCTGCTGTACAGAAACTTTTCATTGTGATGTCTCAGTAGTTCATTTTTGCTTTTATTTTCCTTGTCTCAGGAGACCTATCTAGAAAAATGTTCCTATGGCTGAAGCCAGAGACATTATACCTTATACTCTCTAGGATTTTTATGGTTTCAGGTCTCACATTTAGGTCTCTAATTCATTTTGAGTTTATATCTGGTGTTAGAAAGTGGTCCAATTTCATTCTTTTTCATGTAGCTCTCCAGTTTCCCCATACCATTTGTTGAAGAGATGGTGTTTTTCACCTTGTATATTCTTTCCTCCTTTGTCAAAGATTAATTAACCATATAACTGCAAGTTTATTTCTGGGCTTGCTATTCTGTTCCATTGATCTATGTGTCTATTTTATGCCATACTATTTTGATTACTGCAGCTTTGTAATATAACTTGCAATCTAGAATGCGATACCTCTAGTTTTGTTTTTATTTTTCAAGATTGCTTTGGCTATTTGAGGTCTTCTGTGGTTCCATACAAAGTTTAGGATTATTCTAGTATTCTGACAAATGCTATTGGTATTTTGGTAGGTGTTACATTAAATCTATAGATCACTTTGAGTAATATAAACATTTTAAACCGTATTTGTTCTTCCAACCCATGAGCATGGATTTTCCCATTTCTCCACATTGTTTTGAATTTCTTTCATCAGTGTTTGTGGTTTTCAGAGTACAGGTCTTGTATTGCTTTACATTTATTCTTAGGTATGTTACTGTTTTGGGTGCAATTATGAATGGGGCCATTTTCTTCTTTCTGCTGTTGCATTATTAGTGTATGGGAATGCAACAGATTTCTGTATATTGATTTTGTATCCTGTGACTTTACTGAACTCTTTTAAATTCAAATAAATTTATCAGTTCTAGTAGTTTTTTTGGAGGCATCTTTAGGGTTTTCTATATATGGTATCATGTTATCTCAAATAGTGAGTTTTACTTCTCCCTTACCAATTTGGAGCATTTATTTTTTTGTTGTCTGATTGCTAGGGCTAGAACTTCCAGTAGTATGTTGAATAAAAATGGTGAGCGTGGACATCCTTGTCTTAGTCCTGACCTTATGTGGAAAACCTCTCAGTTTGTGACTATTGAGTATGATGTTGGCAGTAGTTTTTTTATATGTGGACTTTATTATGTAGAGGTATGTTGCCTCTAAACCTACTTTGTTGAAGGCTTTTTATCATGAACGGATGTTGTACTTTGTCAGATGTTTTTTCTACATCTATTGAAATGATCATATGGTTCTTATCCTGTCTCTTGATGTAATGTATCACATTGATTGTTTTTGTGAATATTAAACTACTCTGCATCCCAGGAAGAAATCCCACTTGATCGTCATGTATGGATTTTTTTAATGTATTGTTGATTCAGTTTGCTAACATTTTGTTGAGAATTTTTGCATCTGTATTAATGATAGATATTGGCCAGTAGTTCTCTTTTATTGTATGTGTGTGCTGTCTTTATTTGGTTTTGGTATCAGTGTGATATTGGCCTCATAAAATAGATTTGGAAGTTTTCTTTCACCTTGTATTTTTTGGGAATAATTTGGGAAGAGTAAGTATTAACTCTTCTTTAAGTGTTTGGTAGAATTTGCCTGTGAAGCTACCAGTCCTGGACTTTTGGGTTTGGGGAGTTTTTTGATTATTGATTCAGTTTCGTTGCTCGTAACTGGTTTGTTCAAATTTTCTATTTCTTCCTGCTTAAGTTTCAGTAGGTTGTATGTTTCTAGGAATTATCCATTTCTTCTAAGTTTTCCAACTTTTGGCATATGGATTTTCATAATCTGTTACAATTGGTTGAGTTTCTGGGGTATGTTATTTCTCTTTCATTATTGATTTTATTTTGGTCCTCCTTCCCTCTCTCTCCCTTTCTTTTGAGTCTTGCTGGGGGAGGGGGGTATCTATTTTGTTCATCTTTTCAAAGAACCAGCTCTTAGTTTCATTAATCTGTTTTTTTTTTTTTAATTTCTGTATCTTTTTATTTCTACTCTAATATTTATCATTTCCTTTTTGCTGCTTTTGGGTTTTATTTTTTCTAGTTCCTTTAGGTATAAGATTAGGTTGTCTGAGATTTTTATTTTTGAGGTAGGACTGTATTGCTATAAACTTCCTTCTTTGAACTGCTTTTGCTACATCCTAAAAGTTTTGAAAGGTTGTGTTTCAATTTTCATTTGTTTCCATGTAATTTTTAACTTCTTTCATTTCTTGGTTGACCCATTCATTGTTTAATAGCATCTTATTTAACCTCCATATATGAGGCTCTTCCCAGATTTTTTCTTGTTGTTGATTTCTAGTTTCAGAACATTGTGATCAGAAAAGACGCTTGCTATGACTTTGGTTTTTTAACTCGTTGAGACCTACTTTGTGGCCTAATAGGTGATTTACTCTGGAGAATGTTTTATGTGCTCTTGAAAAGGATGTCTGTTCTGCTGTTTTAGGATAGAATGTTCTGAATATATCTGTCAGATCCATCTGGTCCAGTGTCATTCAAAGCCACTGTTTCCATGTTGATTTTCTGTTGGGATGATCTGTCCATTGATATATGTTGGGTATTAAAGTCCTCTACGATCATTGTGTTACTAGTGATTATTCCCTTTGTATTTATTACCTCGTTTATGTATTTGGGTGCTCCCATGTTGGGTGTATAAATATTTATAACTGTTACAACCTCTTGTTGGATTGTTCCCCTTATTGTGTCCTTTGTTTCTAGTTACAGTCTTTGTTTTAAAGTCTATTTTATCTGAAATAAGTATTGCTACCCCAGCTTTCTTTTGACATCATTTGAATAATAAATGTTTCTCTTTCTTGTTTCTTAATGTAGGTATTGATCACTGTGAATTTCTCTCTTAGAACTACTTTGGCTATATCCTGTAAGTTTGGGTGTTTTGTATTTCCATTCTTATTTTTCTCAAGGTATTATTAAAATCTCTTTTGATCCAGATGCATGTAAATTTCCCCTCCAGTGGACAATGGTACTCTGAAGCACACTGGCACTGAGAGTATGAAGAGGACACCCATGACTGAAACAAGGCAGAGTGGGAACACAAAGATGGTACCCATGGTGGGGAGAGAAAGGTTTAGGGTTTTGGGGGGGAAGGTGTGAATACAGTACCCACCAACATTTGTCCCCAGAAAGTAACCCAGCTGGCAGGATCCCAGATATATGAGGTAGAAGCCTGCTTTCAGGCTAATGCTTTACTATTCGCAAATGTGCCTCTTTCACATAAAGTTGGAATATTATCGGCTGTTTCTGCACTAGGTCTTGGGTCAAGTGAGTCCAAGCTCATGAGTTCTTCAAGAGCCATTTTTCAGATTATTACAGCCTTTTGGGTCTCATGAATGTGAACCCTGTTGGTTTTCAAAGCTAGATGTTTTGGGGGCTGGTCTCCAAGGTGCACCTCTCAAAAGTTATGATGCCTGATATGGGGTTCAAACATTTTGCTCCACGGGGAGAAGTTCAGGTTTTGAATTGTTCCTGATTGTGAATGGCCACATTAAGAGAGGAGTTTATAGAGAACTTCTATTTCAGCTTCTCCTGCCTGCTTCAATAGGGGTTTTTTTTCTAGTGTGCCCAAAGTGTAATCATCAGTTTTTAAGGTTTTTTCCAGAGTAAATGATCTCCTATGTAGCTATAGATTCAGTGTGCCAGTGGAGGAAGTGAGTTCAGGATTTTTTGGTGTTTCCATCTTCACTGTTTTCATTCTTAAAAAGTTCTTTGGAGCACTGGGTGTGGTACATAAACAATTGTGGATGACTGGAAAAATTAAATTTAATTTAACTAAAAAATATATATTGGGTTGAAAATGGAGGGCAAACCTAGAATACATTGGTTTACAACTAGAATACTATTGAAGTTTATCTTACTATTTAAAGAAATCCTCTGCAAAGAATGCTGACCTACTGCCTTTTAATAAATGTTTTACTACCAATTTATGTTAATTCCACAGTGGAAGTTCTCTGAGCTTCTTTAAATTGATATTAAAAGATACAAGAACAAAAAAAAAAAAAGTTCTTTTTAGAGTGGGCTTGTTCTATGTCTTGTTCTACCTACACTTCTCAGAGACCCTGTCCTAGCCTGCAGCCTGGCTGGCAGCAACCTGAATTACCCTGTCACATGTGACCATGCTGGGTTGGCAAAGATACACTCTCAAAAGTGTCCTGTTTTACATGAGAAACTGAGTCACCCTCTGGATTAGAATGGCTCAAAAAATATGAGCTAAATCACATTATCCCTTTAAAACCCATAGAAAACACAACCTTGCAGGTCTACCTAAGCTAGAGAGAGAAAAACAGCAGATAGAGAGAGCATTGGGGGGAGAATTTATGTTACCCTTAAAAGGAGAGAGGTTAGAGACAGAACCCAATTGTTTTAGTTCCAGATTATTCTCCTTGTGGGGATCAGCTTATATTTCATTTCCTATTTATGGATATCTATATCTACATATAGATAGAAGAGCTAAATACATTCTTCACTTGTGTAAGAGTCTTACGTGGGGAAGTACCAGTTTCAGTGTCAGTATGTTCTCCTAAAATCTCTATTTATATATATATATATATTTTTGCTTTTTAAAATACTTTCTTTAAATCTTATTGAATTTTCTTGTTGTATTATACTAGGCGAGATGTCCACTATTTCATATATTTAGTCAATTCTCTCAATATCCTGTATTGAACAACTATTTCCCATTTACTTTGTGATACCTTTATTTATGAAGTTATTACACTTATTAATATTTCAGAGTTTTATATACTTTATCCCATTAATCTTCCTTTTGAGTCTTTTGCCAATACCATAATACAATTAAAGACAGTGATCTGTATTTATATTTGATAGTAAAATTCATTATTTTCAGAAATTTCTTATTTTCTCTTATTTATTTAGCTATGACAGCTTTAAAATAATTTCACCAAGTTACCAAAATATTCCCAATAAATATTTATTTTAATTACATTGCACTAAAAATTAATTTGGAAAAACTTAAGATTCATTTATTTTAGAGAGAAGGCGTGAGCATGGGGGGAGGGGCAGAGGGAGAGAGAATCTCAAGCAGATTCCACACTGAGCATGGAACCTGACCCTGGGCTCCATCTAACGACCCTGAATTTACAACCTGAGCTGAACCAAGAGTCAGGGCCAGGAGCCCTGGAAAGTCTTATGTTATAATCTTTCTGTGCAGTAATGTGGGATATTTTACCTTCTGCTCACTTAGAAAAATCTTAGGAAGAAAGCTGTTCAATCTTACTAGGTTTTCTTTAGATTCTTCAAGATAGCCTAAATGATTTTATATTTTTCTATTGATGTTAAATGGATATTTTCTTATATCCTTTAGTTCTTATTAAAAAATAGTTATGGGGGCACCTGGGTGGCTCAGTGGGTTAAGCCTCTGCCCTCGGCTCTGGTCGTGATCTCAGGGTCCTGGGATCGAGTCCCGCATCGGGCTCTCTGCTCGGCAGGGAGCCTCTTTCCTCCTCTCTCTCTTTGCCTGCCTCTCTGTCTACTTGTGATCTCTCTCTGTGTCAAATAAATAAATAAAATCTTTAAAAAAATAAAAAATAGTTATGGATAGTCGAGCATTTTTCTTATACCTATATAGTCTATTGTATTTAATTGTCTAAGTTTTGTAATTTATTATCATGAATTCTGATATCACACCATCAGCAAATTATGGTTATTTTATATCCTTTTCAATAGTTATGCTTTTTAAATTTGTTTCATTGGTTTTATTTCATTGATTACTATTTAATATTCTTTTAAAATTTAATGGTGAAAAGTGGATGAGCATTCTTGTTGCTGATTTTAATGTCTGGTGCAATGTTCTCCAATATTTACTCCATGGAATAAGAGTCCCACAATATGATCTATGAAATGAAATACAAGGAATTCATCATTGGGGAAACACATTCACTATACTGCCCCTCTTTGAAATAAGCAGCTTGGTCTCTTGAATCTCTTCAAAAGTCTTCTATAACATATGTTTTACAGGAAAAGGATTTTGTACTGCATAGTTTTTAAAAATTCTTTTGAGTGGGGAGAGGGGACTAAAAAAAATGAGCTGATACTATTAACTCAGAAAGCTAGGATGACACACAGGGACAACTCAGGAGTTGCCATTAATTTGAGCTGATAAAATTGATAGTTTCTTAAGCACACATCCAAACAGGGAATGAGATTTCATTCTCCCTTCCTCATAGAATCTTCAGTCTTTTTTTTTTTTTTTAATTTCTTTAAAAAATGTTTGAGGGGGCACCCAGGTATGAACTGAGACATCCTCATTATTTGCAAGTTATTTTTTCTGGTAGCTCCTCTCAGGTTTGTGGCAGAGGGCATACTGACCCAGTGGTACCAGAACCTTCTGAGGCTGCCTTTTAGTAAACCCAGGTAGCCAAGAGTAATCGGACTTCAATTTTTATAAGTCTTTAAAATGTGGGGTGGTTCTTTTTTTCTCTTTTCCCTCAACTAAGAGTTCTAATAGCCATTTCCCAGAAATAAATGTTTACTGATTATGGTATTTAATGTTTTTGAGGAACATTAAAATGTTTACTGTAGATAAGGACAGTTTTGTGTGTGTGTGTAAATTATTATTTCAATGTTCAGTCTGAGTTTATTGGAAGAAGAAAGCATAAAGATACTGCAAAAACCCTGAGAGAACCTGCAGGGTTTGTGTAATTGGGAGCTTTACAAATAATCATCAGCTGAGTGCAAGGACTAGAACAATTGATCCTTCAAAATAGATTCCAACTCAAGGATTATATGTTTCTGTGAAATGACGAGTATAAACTGCATCACAATTATAACCTTTTTTTGCTGGCAATTAATTAATGCTTCTCAGAGTGACAAGTACTATAATGACTATGTGACATAAGAAAACTATATCAAAGGATGATAAAACCATAGTGACATTATTGCTCCCTTAGTGTGGCTCCAAGACAATGAGGCAACTAAAAAATAACTTGATCAGTGATTAAGAGGATAAATGCCATTTGGTTCACTCTAAGTGATAGCTATAATTTGTCCTAATATTCCTCAGGAGTACATTTAGAAAGATACGGATTCATTTATTTATGTTCTTTTGAATGATTTTAAGGTATCTTACAAAGATCCACAGAGTATAGCATGGTAAAAATAAGTGGAAAAAGAAACCAAAGAAAGGATAAAAGGAATTTATAGAAGATGAACTCAGGATACTGTGACTTAGTGTCCTAAGGGCATGCCATAAATAACACTCTCTCACCTTTCCCACAGTGCAAGTATCTTATTCTTAATTCCACCTTCTAGACCTTCTAGACATTTTAGACCTTATGACTTTGTCATTCATCTCACTTATCCTTACATGGGGATGATTTTATTACCACCATTTAAAAAAAATTGTCATCTAGATTAAGAGAAGAAATTATTTTATGTTGATGTAGACTTTCATGTATACTTTCTCCAGTACTCTTTATCTAGATCCAAATTTCTGATCTCTGTAATTTTCCTCTTGAACTTATTTTAACATTCTTAAAGTCTGGTTGACTGGTGATAACTTCTCTTAGTAGTTTTTTCTCCCCCACTGCCCCTCAAGAAAGTTTTTATTTTTCCTTCATTGTTGAAGAAAAATTTGGCTGGGTATACATAATTGTAGTTTAGATTTGATTTCTTTCAAAACTATAAATATTTCTCCTGTTATCCTATTGGCATGGTGTCTATCTGCCTTAAGTCTTATCTGTGTTCTCTATGAGGAGCTTCAACATTCCCCTTTCTTATTTCAAGAATTTTTCTTGGTTTTTGGATTTCTTCATTTTGAATATGCATGCCTACCTGTGTTTTTTTTTTTTTTTTAAGAGTTATTTTTACAGGAGCTTCTAGGTCACTGCAAACTGAGCAGAAGATTTATTCCCCATAAATCCCTTGTCTGCACTTATGCATAGTCTCTCCCATATCAACATCCTGCATGTGGTGGCAGTTGTTACAACTGATAAACCTATAATGACACAACATTATCTCTGAGTCCATAATTGACATTTGAGGTCACACTTGGTGTTGTATACTCTATGGGCTTAGAGTATACATTTGTATACATTTGTAATGACCTGTATCTACAATTCTAGTATTACAGAGTAGTTTTCTTGCTAAAAATCCCTAAAAATCCTGGTTCCACCCATGCATCCCTCTCTTCTATCTAATCCTTGGCAACCACTGCTTCTTTCACAATCTCCACCATTTTGTCTTATCTAGACTGTCATATGGTTGTAATCATAGAGTAAGTAGTCTTTAGGATTACTTCTTTCACTTAGTAATATGTATTTGTTTCCTCCATGGCTTTTCATGGCTTGAAGACTCATTTCCTTCAATCATTGAATAATATTCTATCATCTGGATGTACCATACTTCATTTATCTATTCACCTACTGAAGAACATCATAGTTGCTACCAAGTTTTGGCAATTGTGAATAGAGTTGCTATAAAAATCTGTAAGCAGGATTTTGGGTGAACATCTATTTTCACCTTCTTTGGGTGAATACAGTGAACGTGAATGCTGCATCTCCTGGTAAGAGTATGTTTATTTTGTTCGAAATATAGTCTTCCCAAGTGATTATACCATTTTGCATTCTCACCAGCCATGAATGAGAGTTCCTCTTACTTCATATCCTCACTAGCATTTGGTCTTGGCAGTGTTTCAGATTTCAGCTATTCTAATATATGTGTAGTGGTATTTGCTTATTGTTTTAATTTGCCCTTTCCTGATGACATGGTACAGAGCATCTTTTCACGTGCTTATTTTCTATGTGCATATTTTCTTTGGAGTGTCTCTTAGGGTCTTTGATCTGTTTTTTAAACCAAGTTATCTGTTTTCTTATGTTGAGTTTTAAGAGTTCTTGTATATTTTGGATGATTTCTTTAAGATATGTCATTTGCAAATATTTTCTTCCAGTTTTTAACTTGGCTTTTCAGTCTCTTGAGAGTATCTTTCACAGAACCAAAGCTCTTAATTTTTAATGAAGTCTAATTTATCAATTATTCCTTTCATGTATTGTCTTCAGTTTTGTATCTAAAATGTCATCGTCTTGCCCAAAGTCATCCAAATTTTCTCCTATGTTTCCTTCTAGGAGTTATATAGCTTTGCATTTTACATTTAAGTCTGTGGCCCATTTTATTTTTTGTTGGATTTTTAAATTTAAGTAGACTCCATGCCCAATGTGGAGCTTGAACTCACTACCCTGAGATCAAGAGTCATATACTCTACCAACTGAGCCATGCAGGTGCCCTGTCTGTGATCCATTTTAAGTTAATATTTGTGAAAATTATAAGATCTATGTCCAGGTTCATTTTTCAAAAATATGTGGATTCCAGTTTTTCTAGGACAACTTGTTGAAAGGACTTTTTTGCCATTGTATTCCTTTTTTGTCCTTCTTTGTCAAAGATTGTTGACTATATTTATGGGAGTCTGTTTCTGGTCTCTATTCTACTGATTTATCTGTTTACTCTTTTGTCAATTAAACACCCTTCAATACTGTAGCCTCGAAATAAGTCTTAGAGTCAGATAGTGGTGCTCCCTTTTAGGAAAAAAAAATTTTAAGATTTTTTATTTATTTGAGAGAGCGCAAGTGTGCACACAGAGGGGGAGAAGCTGAATAGGGAACCCAACCTGAGACTTAGTCCCAGGACCAGGACCCTGGGATCATGCCCTAAGCCAAAAGCAGACATTTAAGTGATTGAGCCACCCATCTATCTTGGTGCACCAAGATAGTGTTATTCTTCCAACATTGTTCTTCAATATTGTATTGGCTATTGTGGGTCTTTTGTCTTCCCATAGTAACTTCAGAATCAATTTCTTGTAATCTATACAATAACTTGCTGGGATTTTGATTGAGATCAATCTATAGATCAAGCTAGGAAGAACTTGAGTCTTCTCCATGAGCAAGAAATATGTTTTCATTTATTTATTTCTTTTTATTTCTTTCACCAGAATTTTATAGGTTTGCTCATGTAGAACTTGAACCTATTTTGTTAGACTTATGCCTCTGTATTTGAGTTTTGGAGGTACCAGCATAAATGGTATTGTTTTGATTTTTCAGATTCTACTTGTTCACTACTAGTATAAGACAAGCAACTGACTTTTGTGTATTATTAACTTCATGTCTGAAACATTGCCATAATCACTTACTAGTTCCAGGAGTATTTTGGTTGATTCTTTTAGATTTTTTATATAGATGATAATGTCATCTGCAAACAAAGACAATTTTATGTCTTCCTCCCAATTTGTATATAATTTGTTTTCTTTCCTCACTTTATCACATTAGCAAAGATTTCCAATATGATATTGAAAAGGAGTGGTGAGAGAGGGCATCCTTGCCTTGTACCTTATCTTGTGGGAAAACTACAGGTTTCTCACCATTAAGTATGCTCTTAGCTAGAGGGTTTTTGTAGATAGTCTTTATCAAGTTCAGGAAGTTCCCCTCTATTTCTAGTTTACTGTGAGTTTTTAATAAGTGGGTGTTGACTTTTGTTTAATTATTTTCCCTCATTTATTCATGTGATTATGTAGTTTTTCTTTGACCTGTTGATGGTTTATATTAATTGATTTTTCAGGGGTTGAACTGGACTTGCATACCTGGACTACCTCCCACTGAGTAGTGTTGTATAACTTTTGTAATTGTTGGATTTGATTTGCTACTTGTTATTACTGAATGTCTTTGCACTTATAAACATGAGAAATATTGGTCTGTATTTTTCTTGTAATATCATTGTCTGGTTTTGTATTAGGATAATTCTGGCCTCATAAAGTGTTGGGAAGTATTCCTTGTGTTTGTTTGTTTGTTTGTTTCTTTCTTTCTTTCTTTCTTTCTGTAGTCTCCCTGCCCATTGTGGAGCCCAATGCAGGGCTTAAACTGAAAACCCTGAGATCAAGACCCAATCAAGAATTGGATGCCTAACCTACTAAGCCATCCAGGTACCCCTACTGCTATCTTAAAGAGGTTGTAGAGAACTGGTATAATTTATTCCTTAAATGTTTGTTAGAATTTGCCAGTGAACTCCCATAGACCTGTGCTTTCTGTTATAAAAGGTTATTGATTATGAATGAATATTTTCTAAAAGATTTTATTTATTTATTTGACAGAGATCACAAGTAGACAGAGAGGCAGGCAGAGAGAGAGAGGAGGGGAAGCGGGCTCCCTGCTGAGCAGAGAGCCCGATGTGAGGCTTGATCCCAGGGCCCTAGGATCATGACCTGAGCTGAAGGCAGAGGCTTTAACCCACTGAGCCACCCAGGCACCCCATGCATTGAATTTCTTTAATAAATAAAGACCTTTTCTGATCATCTGTATCTTCTTGTGAGTCTTGACAGATTTTATCTTTCAAGGAATTGATCCAATTCATCAAGGTTATCAAAATTTGTGAGTATAAAATTAATACTATTTATCCTTTTGTTATCTTTGGGATATGTAGTAATATTTCTTCATTTGGGATATTAATAATTTGTATCTTCTTTTTTCTTGATTACCTTGTCTAGAGGCTTATCAATTTTACTGATCTCTCAAAGAAACACCTTTTGTTTTGTTAATTTTTCTCTACTGATTTATTATTTCAATTTCATTTGTTCTGCTCTAATTTTTGTTTCTACCCAATTTAGATTTAATTTGTCCTTTATCTAGTTTCCTAAAATGGAATCCTATATTGTTAATTTTAGAACTTCTTTTTTAATAAATATATTTAATGCTATAAATTTTACTCTAAAGGCTGCTTTCACTGCATCCCACACATTTCCATAACTTTGTTTTCATTTAGTTCAAAGTATTTGTTGATTTATTTGACTCATACATTATTTAGAACTCTGTTTAATCTCCATTTGGGGATTTTTTATAACTATCTTTGTTACTGATTGTTTTGTGGTCTGAGAACATACATTGTATAACTTCAGTATTTAAAAATTTGTTAAGGAATGTCTAATGGTACACAATGTGTTCTATCTGGGTGAATGCTTCCTATGAACTTGGAAGAATGTATATTCTGCTAGTATTGGGTGAAATAGTCTACACATGTCAATTATGTCAATCCAATTGATTGATGGTGCTAGAGTTCAACTATGTCCTTACTGATTTTCTGCCTACTGACTCTATCCATTTGTGATCGAGTAGTGTTGAAGTCTCTGACTATAATAGTGGATGTATTGTTTTTTATGTTTATCAGCTTGATAAAACTGCAGTTTATGTATTCCTGTATTGAGCTTCTTATTCCTGAGCTACCTGTATCTGTGGTTTTGTTTCTAGAGAGTTTGAAGCCATTATTAGTACAAAATTTTTTTTTGTTGGTTTTTATTTTTTTTATAAACATATAATGTATTTTTATCCCCAGGGGTACAGGTCTGTGAATCACCAGGTTTACACACTTCACAGCACTCAGCATAGCACATACCCTCCCCAATGTCCATAACCTCACCACCCTCTCCCGACCGCCCCCCCCAGCAACCCTCAGTTTGTTTTGTGAGATTAAGAGTCACTTATGGTTTGTCTCCCTCCCAATCCCATCTTGTTTCATTTATTCTTCTCCTACCCCGCTAACTCCCCATGTTGCGTCTCCACTTCCTCATATCAGGGAGATCATATGATAGTTGTCTTTCTCTGACTTATTTCACTAAGCATGATACCCTCTAGTTCCATCCACATCGTCGCAAATGGCAAGATTTCATTTCTTTTGATGGCTGCATAGTATTCCATTGTCTATATATACACCATCTTCTTTATCGATTCATCTGTTGATGGACATCTAGGTTCTTTCCATAGTTTGGCTATTGTGGACATTGCTGCTATAAACATTTGGATCACTGCGTTTGTATCTTTAGGGTAACCCAGTAGTGCAATTGCTGGGTCATAGGGTATCTCTATTTTCAACTTTTTGAGGAACCTCCATGCTGTGTTCCAGAGTGGTTGCACCAGCTTGCATTCCCACCAACAGTGTAAGAGCATTCCCCTTTCTCTGCATCCTTGCCAGAATCTGTCATTTCCTGACTTGTTAATTTTAGCCATTCTGACTGGTGTGAGGTGGTATCTCATTGTGGTTTTGATTTGTATTTCCCTGATGCCGAGTGATGTGGAGCACTTTTTCATGTGTCTGTTGGCCATCTGGATGTCTTCTTTGTAGAAATGTCTGTTCATGTCTTCTGCCCATTTCTTGATTGGATTATTTGTTCTTTGCGTGTTGAGTTTGCTAAATTCTTTATAGATTTTGGACACTAGCCCTTTATCTGATATGTCGTTTGCAAATATCTTCTCCCATTATGTCAGTTGTCCTTTGGTTTTGTTAACTGTTTCCTTTGCTGTGCAAAAGCTTTTGATCTTGATGAAATCCCAATAGTTCATTTTTGCCCTTGCTTCCCTTGCCTTTGGCGATGTTCCTAGGAAGACGTTGCTGCGGCTGAGGTTGAAGAGGTTGCTGCCTGTGTTCTCCTCAAGGATTTTGATGGATTCCTTTCTCACATCGAGGTCCTTCATCCATTTTGAGTCTATTTTCGTGTGTGGTGTAAGGAAATGGTCCAATTTCATTTTTCTGCATGTGGCCGTCCAATTTTCCCAACACCATTTATTGAAGAGGCTGTCTTTTTTCCATTGGACATTCTTTCCTGCTTTGTCGAAGATTAGTTGACCATAGAGTTGAGGGTCTATTTCCGGGCTCTCTATTCTGTTCCATTGATCTATGTGTCTGTTTTTGTGCCAGTACCATGCTGTCTTGACAATGACAGCTTTGTAATAGAGCTTGAAGTCTGGAATTGTGATGCCACCAACTTTGGCTTTCTTTTTCAATATTCCTTTGACTATTCGAGGTCTTTTCTGGTTCCATGTAAATTTTAGGATTATTTGTTCCATTCCTTTGAAAAAAATGGGTGGGATTTTGATAGGGATTGCATTAAATGTGTAGATTGCTTTAGGTAGCATAGACATTTTCACAATATTTGTTCTTCCAATCCAGGAGCATGGGACATTTTTCCATTTCTTTTTGTCTTCCTCAATTTCTTTCATGAGTACTTTATAGTTTTCTGAGTATAGATTCTTAGCCTCTTTGGTTAGGTTTATTCCTAGGAATCTTAGAGTTTTGGGTGCAAGTTGTAAATAGGATTGACTCCTTAATTTCTCTTTCTTCTGTCTTGTTGTTGGTGTAGAGAAATGCAACTGATTTCTGTGCATTGATTTTATATCCTGACACTTGACTAAATTCCTGTACAAGTTCTAGCAGTTTTGGAGTGGAGTCTTTTGGGTTTTCCACATATAGTATCATATCATCTGCGAAGAGTGATAGTTTGACTTCTTCTTTGCCGATTTGGATGCCTTTAATTTCTTTTTGTTGTCTGATTGCTGAGGCTAGGACTTCTAGTACTATGTTGAACAGCAGTGGTGATAACGGACATCCCTGCCGTGTTCCTGACCTTAGCAGAAAAGCTTTCAGTTTTTCTCCATTGAGAATGATATTTGCAGTGGGTTTTTCATAGATGGCTTGAATAATATTGAGGTATGTGCCCTCTATCCCTACACTTTGAAGAGTTTTGATCAGGAAGGGATTCTGTACTTTGTCAAATGCTTTTTTAGCATCTATTGGTTCTTGTTCTTTTTTTTATTAATGTGTTGTATCACATTGATTTGCGGATGTTGAACCAAACTTGCAGCCCTGGAATAAATCCCACTTGGTCGTGGTGAATAATCCTTTTAATGTACTGTTGAATCCTATTGGCTAGTATTTTGGTGAGAATTTTGGCACCTGTGTTCATCAAGGATATTGGTCTGTATTTCTCTTTTTTGATGGGATCCTTGTCTGGTTTTGGGATCAAGGTGATGCTGGCCTCATAAAATGAATTTGGAAGTTTTCCTTCCATTTCTAATTTTTGGAACAGTTTCAGGAGAAAAGGAATTAGTTCTTCTTTAAATGTTTGGTAGAATTCCCCTGGGAAGCTGTCTGGCCCTGGACTTTTGTTTGTTTGGAGATTTTTGATGACTGTTTCAATCTCCTTACTGGTTATGGGTCTGTTCAGGTTTTTCATTTCTTCCTGGTTCAGTTGTGGTTGTTCATATGTCTCTAGGAATGCATTCATTTCTTCCAGATTGTCAAATTTGGAGTAGAGTTGCTCATAGTATGTTCTTACAATTGTTTGTATTTCTTTGGTGTTGGTTGTGATCTCTCCTCTTTCATTCATGATTTTATTTATTTGGGTCTTTTCTCTTTTCTTTTCAATAAGTCTGGCGAGGGGTTTATCAATCTTATTAATTCTTTCAAAGAACTAGCTCCTAGTTTCATTGGTTTGTTCTATTTTTTTTGTTTGTTTGTTTGTTTGTTTCTATTTCATCTCTGATCTTTATTATTTCTCTTCTCCTGCTGGGTGTAGGCTTTCTTTGTTGTTCTTTCTCCAGCTCCTTTAGGTGTAGGGTTAGGTTGTGTATTTGAGACCTTTCTTGTTTCTTGAGAAAGGCTTGTACCGCTATATATTTTCCTCTCAGGACTGCCAAATATGTGTCCCACAGATTTTGAACCATTGTGTTTTCATTATCATTTGTTTCCATGAATCTTTTCAATTCTTCTTTAATTTCCTGGTTGACCCATTCATTCTTTAGAAGGATGCTGTTTAGTCTCCATGTATTTGTGTTCTTTCCAGATTTCCTCTTGTGATTGAGTTCTAGCTTCAGAGCATTGTGGTCTGAAAATATGCAGGGAATGATCCCAATCTTTTGATACCGGTTGAGACTTGATTTATGACCCAGGATGTGATCTATTCTGGAGAATGTTCCATGTGCACTAGAGAAGAATGTGTATTCTGTTGCGTTGGGATAAAATGTTCTGAATATATCTGTGATGTCCATCTGGTCCAGTGTGTCATTTAAGGCCTTTATTTCCTTGTTGATCTTTTGCTTGGATGATCTGTCCATTTCAGTGAGGGGAGTGTTAAAGTCCCCTACTGTTATTGTATTATTGTTGATGTGTTTCTTTGATTTTGTTATTAATTCGTTTATATAGTTGGCTTCTCCCACGTTAGGGGCATAGATATTTAAAATTGTTAGATCTTATTGTTGGACAGACCCTTTGAGTATGATATAGTGTCCTTCCTCATCTCTTCTTATAGTCTTTGGCTTAAAATCTAATTGATCTGATATAAGGATTGCCACCCCAGCTTTCTTCTGATGTCCATTAGCATGGTGAATTGTTTTCCACCCACTCACTTTAAATCTGGAGGTGTCTTCGGGTCTAAAATGAGTTTCTTGTAGGCAACATATTGATGGGTTTTGTTTTTTTTATCCATTCTGATACCCTGTGTCTTTTGACTGGGGCATTTAGCCCAATAACATTCAGGGTAACTATTGAGAGATAAGAGTTTAGTGCCATTGTATTGCCTGTAAGGTGACTGTTACTGTATATTGTCTGTTCCTTTCTGATCTACTACTTTCAGGCTCTCTCTTTGCTTAGAGGACCCCTTTCAATATTTCCTGTAGAGCTGGTTTGGTGTTTGCAAATTCTTTCAGTTTTTGTTTGTCCTGGAAGCTTTTTATCTCTCCTTCTATTTTCAATGATAGCCTAGCTGGATATAGTATTCTTGGCTGCATGTTTTTCTCGTTTAGTGCTCTGAATATATCATGCCAGTTCTTTCTGCCTGTCTGGGCTATGTGGATTAGTCCTCTGCCAATCTAATATTTTTACCATGTTACAGACTTCTTTTCCCAGACTGCTTTCAGGATTTTCTCTTTGTCGCTAAGACTTGTAAATTTTACTATCAGGTGATGGGGTGTGGACCTATTCTTGTTGATTTTGAGGGGGGTTCTCTGCACCTCCTGGATTTTGATGCTTGTTCCCTTTGCCATATTAGGGAAATTCTCTCCAATAATTCTCTCCAATATACCTTCTGCTCCCCTCTCTCTTACTTCTTCTTCTGGAATCCCAATTATTCTAATGTGTCGTCTTACGGTGTCACTTATCTCTCGAATTCTCCCCTCGTGGTCCAGTAGCTGTTTGTCCCTCTTTTGCTCAGCTTCTTTATTCTGTCATTTGGTCTTCTATGTCACTAATTCTTTCTTCTGCCTCATTTATCCTAGCCGTAAGAGCCTCCATTTTTTATTGCACCTCATTAATAGCTTTTTTGATTTCAACTTGGTTAGATTTTAGTTCTTTTATTTCTCCAAAAAGGGCTTTTATCTCTCCAGAGAGGGTTTCTCTAATATCTTCCATGCCTTTTTTGAGCCTGGCTAGAACCTTGAGAATTGTCATTCTGAACTCTAGATCTGTCATATTACCAATGTCTGTATTGATTAGGTCCCTAGCCTTCAGCACTGCCTCTTGTTCTTTTTTTTGTGGTGAGTTTTTCCGCCTTGTCATTTTGTCCAGATAAGAGTATATGAAGGAGCAAATAAAATACTGAAAGGGTGACAAAGACCCCAGGAATATGCACTTTAACCAAATCAGAAGAGACCCCAAATCGTGGTGGTGAGAAAGGGGATAAAAAGAAGTTCAGGAAAAAAAAAATAGAAAACAAATAAAGAAAAAATATAAAAAAGAAAAAAATATATATATTAGATAAACTAGTTAAATAGACATTAAAAAAGAAAAGGGTAAAAGTTAAAGAAAATTTTAGCAGAAGAAAAAAAATTAAAAATTAACCACAAGACTAAAGAATCATGGGGAGAAAGCCATGAGTTCCGTGCTTTGCTTTCTCCTCCTCTGGAATTCTGCTACTGTCCTTGGTAGGTGAACTTGGTCTTGGCTGGATTTCTTGTTGATCTTCTGGGGGAGGGGCCTGTTGTAGTGATTCTCAAGTGTCTTTGCCCGAGGCGGAATTGCACCGCCCTTACCAGGGGCCGGGCTAAGTAATCTGCTTGGGTTTGATTTCGGGAGCTTTTGTCCCCTGATCGAGCTTTTGTCCCCTGATCGCTTTCCGTAGAGTTCTGGAGGATGGGAATGAAAATGCAGGCCTCCCAGTCTCCGGCCCAGAGGAGCGAGAGCTTGGGGCCCCACTCCTCAGTGAGCCCTCAGAGAAAAGAGCCCAATCACTCCCCATCTCCCTGGCCTCTGGCCGCACTCAAAGCTCACCCAGCCTGTGACCAGTTCAAGGTAACCCCAAGCTGAGAGCTCACTCCTCGGCTCTGTCTCTGTAGCCGGCTTCCCCTGTCTAATACCTGCGAGCTCTACGACACTCAGACACCCCTGATCCTTCTGTGACCCTGCGGGACCTAGGGCCACGCTGACCCCGCGTGGACTTCATCTGAGTTTAGTGATGTCCCTCAGTGGAGCAGACTTTTAAAAGTCCTGATTTAGTGCTCCGTTGCTCTACCGCTTGCCAGGAGCTGGCCCCTCCCCCACGGTCTATCTTCCCGTCGCTTTGGATTCACTTCTCCGCCTGTCCTACCTTTCAGAAAGTGGTCAATTTTCTGTTTCTAGAATTGCTGTTCTTTTTCTCTTCAATCTCCTGTTGGATTTGTAGGTGTTTGCAATGGTTTGATAAGCTATCTAGCTGATCTCTTGCTACCTCATGTAGTCTCAGCCTGCTAATTCTCTGCCATCTTGACTCCTCGAGCTAGTACAAATATTTTCTCAGCTTCATTCTTTTTCTTCTGACATTTGTTACGCATATGTTACATCTTTTTAAATTGCCCCACGTTTTAGATTTCTTTACACTTTAATATTTTTCTTTTTTGCATTTAAGTTTGAGAAGGTTCTATTGTCCTGTCTTCGAACTCCGTTTTTTCCTCCTGCGTCCACTCTACTGATGGGTGCAGCAAAACTGTTTTATTTCTGTGTTTTGATTTATAGCATTAAGTGTTATGCTTCCTTAGAGTTTCCATTTCTGTTTACATTATCTATCTATTCTTTTATGTTTTCTTCTGTATCCACAGGAGCCTGTAACATATTGATCATAGTCATTTTAAAGTCTGCATCTCATACTTATTATTCATGCCATATCAGAGTCTGCTTCTCATGCTTGCTTTGTTTCTTCAAATTGTGATTTTTCTTGCTGTTTTGCATACCTTGTGACTAGTTGTTGTTGAACTAGTTGTTGTTGAAGGCCAGACATATTTTATTGGGTAATGGGAACTGAAATAGGCTCTTAATATGAGGGTTTATGTTCATGTGTTGTAGGTGTGAGGCTGTGTTTTATTTTGGCTATAGCAGTAGGTATTGGGGGCTTCAGATTCCTCTAGCACCTTTGTATCTATTTCCTTTTGATTTTTGGCTTTCTTAAATTCTCCTTCTCAGAGAGTATGCATCCTGCTGTTTGTTTTAGCTATATCCCACTGTAGACTAAAACCTTGTTGGTATATTCGTAAGGTGTGGGAGTGGGAGCTTTCTATAATATGTTTAAATCTCAGTCTTAAGGTGGGCCTTTGTGTCCTGGTTGATCTTCACAAGGTTCACAAGGTTTCTGCAGTAGCGTTAGAACCCCCACCCCCAAGTTGAGTCCAGAAAGATTGGGGGTAGGGAGAGAATGGAAGGAATGTCCCATAGTTTGTTTAAGGCTCCAATAAAGTCTTTCCTCATGAAAAGAAGACTACTACTATGGCAAATGCTCCTTATTTCTCAATAATTTTTCTTCTTCCTAAGTCACAAGGGGATTGCACTTAGATCTTCACTGAGACAGCCAAATGGAGCTCCTGCAGATAAAGTCCCTGATTGTTGGCCCTCTCATGAGACCGCAACCCCCAGGAGTTCCTCACTGTCACGGCGGTCTCCACTCAGCCTCCAGAAACTTGTCAATTACCATTGAAGTATTCCTACCAATTTATGCTAATGACAGCTGCTCAGATAAGTAGATTTTTCACTAAGGCCTTCTATTTGTTTCTCTTTCCACATTACTGAGTAGCAGTTGGCCCCGACTCTTCAGTTCTCAAGGTCCAAGAAAAGTGGTCATCAGTCCAGTGTTTCTTGTTATTGGAATGGGAACCAAACCTTTAAGCTTTTTATACAGCAAAGCTAAAACTGGAAATTTCTTGTCCTTGATTTTTATTGCATAAGATAAACTCATAGAAGTTCAACAAGCAAAATAAAGCATTGTAGCTATAAGGTCATGTGGAAATGCATCATCTATGTTGGAATTGGTCAGACTTGGTTGGAGGACACATTATTTGAGGATGAGGCAAGAGATACAGCTAGGAAGAAGAGGAAGTTCAAGGCAAGATGATAAATTGGCTTTGAATGACAACAGTAAATATGTGACTAATTTTAAGTTGTAGGCATTCAGACATCTTTAGCATGGAAATGATATAATCAAATTCATATTCTGGAAAAATCTGAGTGCTCAATGGAGGACAGATTGGAGGGGGTCAAGTGTGTGCATATGGGGTTAGGACTAGATGCAAAGGTACTAGTTGGACTACATGCTTGTTAAAACTACAGTCTTAACTTCATTCTCAGTTCTAAAGGCCCAAAGGTACCTGAATTTCTTTTTTTGTTAAAGACAAATGACTGCAAAAACCATTTTCTTTAGGCTTTTTTTTTTTTTTTCCAATTTATCTCTTGTGTTCTGGAACAGTGAGCTCATCAGAAAGCATTCATAACCAACAAGCTTACTTCCTATGTAGACTTTACTGAAGAGTCCCTCCTTCAGGCAGTTACAGTTGCTCTGTGTACTACTTTATTCAATATTTTGTAGCATAAAAATGAAATTTATAAAATTGTATTGCTTCCTAGGGGGAGGTGCATCCTGTTGAGCAGCTAGCCTTTGTTCACTGAGTAGTATGGGATCTAGAGTGTGAGAAGCAGTGTCCATGGGTAAAAGCACGGAGTAGTTTCAGCTGTCTGCAACTGACAGTCCTGCTCTATGTTTGACTCTACCAACTATGTAGTTTTGTCAACTTTTCTCACCTCTGTGCATTTCCTCAAGTATAAAGATGCAAATGATGATAGTTAAACCTAACCCACTGGGTCTTTGCAAGGATTAAATTAGTCTATCCTGAGTCATCCCATGCTGGTGATATGCAGAATTGAGGGTATTGAAAAGAGACTTGAGTTGGGTTGGTTGAGTAGTAGGGGGAATCTAGGAGGGAAAAGAGAAAAGTTAATGAGGCTAAGCAGAAAAGAAATACATTGTACTATAAAGAGTGAGTTTTACAAAACAGACCCATCTGGTTAGAATTTTAAATATATTTCTAATAATTCTGTGTTGTAACCTTTCCCTATGCCATATGAGATCAGTAAATGCACTTTATGAATAACATGTTTGGTGCCACAGGATTCCTTCTGTGTTGCAAGAACAGATACAGAGATCTGTTTCAGTGTAGTGTGGGGCACAGATACCATTTGTGGGGACAGCTGACTTCAAAGTGCAAGTATGTGTCTTTTAACAATTGGTGGAAGAAGGTAGTACCTGTATCTTATTTATTACTGTAAATAACTCTCCAGCTTTCACTGTCTAAGAATAATAACCAGGACAGGAAGGATGTTAGTATTTGTCTTTGAACTCTGCCAAGTAAAACCACGGGAATCTCAACACTTTCTTTTTATACTCCTCTCACAAAATTCCTTAACCATTACCTGTGAGCATTCCCGAGTGATTCCCTTAGCCAGCTCAGCTGGCTGATAGTCAACAGTGATAATGCATATTTCTTGTTTTCTTCTTTGACTAGTAACCCTGTTGACATCACCACTCCCAGTATTCCTGATGGGACAGCTGTGTTCCATCAGTTTCCTCTCGGGCTTCAACTCTTTCAAATTTATTTTCAGACGTTTTGGGATACTTCCTTAACACTGATCCCAGAACAATAAAACTAATGCTTCTTGTTATGCAACCCAAACATTCCATCCTCAACAATTAGGTACCCAGAATAGAACCCTGGAGGAATAATCCTCATTCATCTGGAGGGATTCTCTCCGGGTAGTAAAGACAGCCTTTGTTTCCCACTTGTGTTTGAGAACTTAAGTTCCGAGGACAGCTATCCACTTGAAAAAGTGTTATACATACGTCTCCCAGGAGGGCTCTAAGAGTTTCATGCAAGCCAGATCAATCTGTTCTGAGGAACTTGAACTCCATACTGGGTTCCCTCATATACTCTTTACTGGAATTGGACTCTGCTGGAAGCTTGATTTCAATTTATTTCAAGCTCAGGGCCAATGGACTATAATGGTTCTCTGTTCTATTCCTTATCCATGTGTCAATAAGCATGAAAATTCATCAGCACATTTAACTTTTTAAGAATTACTTATTTACATGAATTTACTAAGCCATTAACAGCCATGTGTACCATCAAAGAAACCTCATATGAAGGCAAGATATTTTAAAACCTGGATTTTCCTGCCTATGGAAGATAATCATATTCTAAGATATGCCTTCTGAAATCTATATGGCCTAATTTGAGAGTATTTTACAAAGCAGAAAATTAAGTAATCTGGTCTGAAATAATTGGTCAAAGAAGCCAGGTTCAATTTAATCTACTTTACTGATAATTTGAATCTCTATTTCCTTAAAATATTTAAAGTCAGCTTAGATTAATACAAGTGATACAAAACAATTATAAGTAAATCGGAGAAGGAGACAGACAAAGCAGGTGTCTGGGATGAGTTAGTTACAATGAAAGTGTGGAGCATTCAGCTCTGAGGCTCCTGTCCACAGGGTCCCCTGCAGAAAAGATATGAATTGCTGCTGACATCTTTTGAATGCTTACTCTGCATCAGGCCCAATCCCAAGAGCCTTTTTTGGTGTGAATTTCTTTTACTTACATAACTACCCTGAGGTATGTAGTGTTGACACCACATTTTATAGATGAATAAACTGAGGCAAAGGAAGATGAATAACTTGCCCAAGGTAACGTGGCTAGTGCATGACACTTGGAATCCGAACTAGGCAATCTGACTTCAGAGTTAATGCTCTTAACCACAATGAGTCTCCTCACTCTCCAGTAAGGGAACACCAAGAGATAAGTTTTTCTTGCCCTGAGTTTCAGAAAAATGTAGTCAGTTTAGCCTTAGATTGGGTAACATAATAGAAAAATGAAAATCAATAACTTGGTCCCAGTTTTACAAAAGAAACAATACATTTTCCACAAGGCAACTTCTTGTGTCACTACCTTCAAAATTATGGGAATACCGTTAACCTATAACTTAAAGATGTACACACTTTGCTTTATAATGCCATAACTTAGCACAGGTGAGCCAATGCTTAAAAATATATATTGTAGATTATGGAGTAAATTCCTATACCTAGAGAGGTCAGAATGCTGGTTTGTAGGGTGGTATTATCTGGATGAGCACTGAGTAATGTTTAGGGATGGCTTGCTTTATCTCCACATAGAGATGGGGTTTGGTAGGATGAGCTATGGAACTGGGAAAGGACCAATTTGGCCAGGCAAAAAAGAAAGGTTAAATATTCTTGTCTATAAAAGAAAGTATCTTACAAGATATGCATTTTTTTAATTTAAAAGTTTTTTTAAAAATTTTGTCAGAGACAGCACAAGCAAGGGGAGTGGCAGGGAGAGGGGAAGCAGTTTCCCCTCTGAGCAAGGAGACAGACACGAGACTTGATCCCAGGACTCTGGGATCATGACTTGAGCCAAAGGCAGCCACTTAACCGACTGAGCCACCTCGCTATCCCAAGATATGCATTTTTAAAATCAAGGATTATATTATGTGTGAAGTTTACTAGATTACTAAAGAGAGACGGAAATGTGTTAATACTAAATAAACATGAATATGTGCTGCCTTTTAACATTCAGTTTGATTTTTAGACGTTTAACTTCATCCTTACAACTACATTCCTTGAGGTAATGTCATATGGTGAGTTTGTGTTGAGCTAATTATCAAACTGTTCCCACTTTAAGTAATTCTACAGAAATAAGAGTATTTTGTTTTCAAATCATGTCATATGTATTTTTTCCTATATTTCACTGGTGGCTATCTATTCCTTTTGCTTCACTACTTATTTTGGAAATAGAAAGAAATAGAAGGGTAAAAAGCAACTGAAAGTGTAGTTTATTTAAGCAAAAGGAAAAAATCTTATTTCCAGATAGAAAAGCTTCAAGTACCTTTTGGCTAGTTACTGTTTGTTGTTAGTCTCTCTCCCAGTAGGGGGCAGGATGTAGCAATCTGTAAACTAACTTCTTAGGGGTTAAACGAGGAGCAGTCTCACCTTCCTTTGGAATTACTGTTTAATTAAAAAGCTGTTATTTTTTCCTCTGATATATATGTTCTGATTAATTAAGTCCCGCAAAGTGAGATTATGATCATTTGCAAAATACTGTAGTGTAACAAATTAACACGTAGCCCAGTTCTCTTCCAGGATACCTATATGCTTGCACAGATTTCAAGGAAGGATTTTCCGTTGTAGATAAAAAAGCAAATGGAAACTTACTATATACTTCAAGCTGTACTCGGATGTTGTATTTTAGGACAAGAAGACATTATAGATGATTACTACTAAGTAAGCGGGAGCCCATAGGAAGGGTTTCGCAGCAGTCCTTGAGCCTGGCCTTCTTCCGGACCGTAGGATGCAGAAGTGAATGGTACAAAAGACCTGAGCAAGCAGCTTGCCTTCCCCTGAAAGGACACAGAAGATCCACACAGAAATTGCTGATGAAATAAAATGTTTGTAGGCACTCATGACCGTTAGAAAATGAAATAGGTTAGAGAGTGGCTAGGTGTTCAGGAAGGCCTCTCTAGACTAGGAGGCCATCCCCAAATTCTATATGAGCTGCTTTCTAATAGCTCATTTTTAGGTGCATGCTTTGTTACTGAGAACTGCTTTTCCCACTGAAAATATAACATGGTGATTATTTTCCTAAAATAGCTCATAAGAGACTTAGGAAACAAAAACAAAACAATGTTTACTAGTATCACAACCAGAACTCAGTCTGTTTTAGACACATCAGTTGACCTAAGATTCTTTCCTCACCTATAAGATCATGATCATAATATAACTAGCGAGGCTATTAGGAGCATTAAAGATAGATGATGAAAGGGACCTACTAGAGAGCTTGGCATATACAGTAGGAGATAGTTCTGACCCACAATATAATCTTCTAGACCAGTAGTTGACCAGAATTTCTATAGAGAGATAGTAAATATTGGTGATTTTGTGGGGCATCCAGTCTCTGCTGCATTTGCTTGACTACTGTCATGTGAAAACAGCCATAGATCCTATGTAAGTGAATGAATACGACTGTGTTCCAGTGAAACTTGATTTATAAAAACAGTGAGCAGGCTGGATTTGGCCAGCTGGCCATAATTTATGACCCCTGTCCTGGAACAAATATACATATCACTATATTGATAAAAGTACAGTAATTGGGATATATTATAACTGCTCAGTCACCAAATGTAGCACTAATTCATTCATTCATTCATTCTAGAGAACACGTGCAAGTTGGGGGAGGGGTGGAGGGAGACAGAATCTCAAGCAGACTCCCCTGCTGACCAGGGAACCCCACACAGGGCTCGATCTCACAACCTGGAAATCATGACCAGAGTTGAAATCACCAATTGGACGCTTAACTGACTGAGCCACCCAGGTGCCCCCATGTAGCACTTTTTCTGTGATAAAAAGCACTCAGTTGTGTCCCTGTGCCAGAAACTCACCTCTAGCCTGTTGGAGAGATAGGGACTCTCCTACCCTCCCCCATCAGAAGTAGTGCATGGTTCAGGGCTGTCCTTCTGTCAGAGCAGAGCTGCTCAGGGATAGAGTGGAATTTTGGGGATGAGAGAGAGATTTATTTGTGAGGAAAATAGTCATGGGGTTCAAAGCTTCTCAACTTCTTAAGAACACTATAACTCTGGGCTCTCAGGGTGTCATTTAATTTTCCTTCAAACATGCCCCCCTACAAACCCACCTCCCGCCTTGTCCTGGTCTGGCTAGTTTTGAAATGATAAAGTTGCCTCAGAATCACTTGTGGCCTAACTACACTGTCAGCCCACCCACCCCGCCGGGCTGCGTTCTGATTCAGATGCAGCTGTGGTGGTGCTCAGGAGCCCAGACTTGTAACACGTATAAATTGTTAAAAATAAATTGAGGCCTAGTAAACATTTTGAGTTTATTTGAACAAGACTTGATTTGATAGGGCAGCACCAAGCCAGAAGCAGTTAGGTGCATTCCACCAACAGGAGTGAGGGGAAAGACTTCCGTGGAGAAAATATAGAAGCAAAGCAAAGCTATTATTTGAGGATCGCTTAAAGCCTAGTTAGCTGCTGGTGACTGGTTTCCTTAGAGTTTTGATTCTATAACCACGAGGCATTACAGGCTGAGATATGGGGTTGCTTATGTAGACCGCTGCAGCATCAGAGCCCCTAGGTCTGATGCGCGCGCTCCTCCCCCCGCCCCCACCCCCGACTTACCTCAAACAGTTGTTCTCCATTGGAGAACTGGCATAAAGCTTGGGCTCTTTCTGTGACAGAGAAAGGAATCTTTCTTTCCTCCTCTTTCTCTTCTGGCCAGCCATTCTGATACCACGGAACTACCTCTCATCGCCTTACGTAGTAAGTTTGGCACCCAGGGAAGGGCACGGGAAAGGGCAGGGGGAACTGAGGGTCAGGAGAAGGAGCTGCAAAGGAAGGGAAGTGGAAGTATGGGAGGGCTGAAGGACGGGAGGAGTCACAGGGGGAGGGAGTGTGCAGCTTGCCCTTCATTTGCCCTGGGGGCTTGGTTCCACCCACAGACACCTGTCCTGGGGGGGTTGGCCCTGACCACAGACACCTGCCCGCTGTTAGATGCCACCTATTCTTTGGATTTTCACAACAAAACATAGATCCCTTGTGTACTTCCCTCTGTCCTCACCCCACAAAAAGATAAAAGATTAGTCAAAACTAATTAGACTCTGTTCTGAGAAATACTTCTCTAGGGTAAAGAATTGTCTGGAATCAGATGTGGAATGGCATAAAGATGGTGTTCATGGCAAAAAAAAGAAATGGTATAATTGAGGGAATTAAAGAATTAAAGGGACTAGGAATTTGACATGTGTTTGTATTTATAGAGAGCTCATTTAAATTTCTGATCATAGGGTTTTATGCAAATCTTAGGATTTTTCATTAATGGGAACTAAATTGTTAAGAGAGGTGAGGTAGCACAGTACTTAAGATTCTGCCACTTTCCAGCCGAACGGTGTCAGAAAAGCTAATTTTTCCTATCTATGCTTTAAGTTTCTCATCTGTAAAATGAGGCTAATGCTACCCTCCGTTATATGTGACAAAGGGGGTAAGAAGTTACACCTGCTAGAATGAAGCTGACACATAGTACCGTTCAAGGCACCCTGGCTATTATGGACTAGGTCACCTGCTCTTGGTTTGATACCACAGACAATGTAGCCAATCCTGCACCAATTCTACTTTCTCATTTAAAAAAAAAAAGTGAAAAAGAGCTAAAGTTTTATTGTTGGGCAGGGAGCTTCTTCTAGAAATACGGAGTACATGGTGCTGGCATTTTGACAGAATGGCCAAAATCATGGGCTCTGGAGCGGGCTGGTAGTGGCTCAAACCACATCTTCAACACTTACTAGTGTATTGCAATGGCCATGTTGTTAAGCTGTTGGTGCCTCCTTTTCCCCGGGGACAAAATGGGGGTAATACATGCTTGACTGAGTTCACAGTGCGCTTGAGAACTAAAGCATGGCAAACCCTCAGCTCCTACCTCAGTGTAAGAGCTCAGAAGGTATTAGTGGCATTGTTTTAATGCGAAGGGTGGAGGTGACTGACAGAGGAAGGGGTGGGGTATGGAGAGCATCCCCTGGCCCAGCAAGAAGAGAGAGAGGACTCCTCATAACAAATTTGGTGCCTCTTCTAGGTTAAAAAAAAACAAAAACAAAAACTGTGTTTGGGGTCTGTCTGGATTATAGCCTTAAAGAATTAGAAAAGCAAACCTCACAGGATTTAAATATGAATTGAAACTCTGTATGATGCTGTTTTTCTTTAAGCGTTCAATTGCGAAATAACTTTCTAAAATAGAGCGAGCACACAGATTGAAAATTAGGTTTGGCTCAAATATGCCTCATTTTTCTGACTCCTGTTGCTTTTTAATGCACGTGGAGACCCAGCGGAGCCCTGGTACAGGCTACCTCTGGAATGTTCAGGTCTATTACTCTCTGCCTAGGAGTGTCAGGGAGTGCTGAGAAGCACATTTCCTGTTAAACATGGGGACAAGCTCTTAGGTTTTCGTTTTCATTTGGTTATACTGGTCTGGCAGGAGCCCTTTTACTCTTTTACAATTAACACTGCCAAGGGCTTCAAATGGAAATGCCAGAAGGCATAGCGCTCTGAGATTCTAAGTTTTATTTAGTTGTACCTCAAAACCTGCTCTATCTTCCTATTGACTGTCATGTTGATATTGTAAAAGAGCTTATTCTCATTTTACACATGGACAAACGGATCCAGCCCGGTGGCTGTCAGCACAGGGCCTGATGCTAAAATCCTCATGCTGGCTTGCAGACTCTTCATACACATATATTTCTTTTCCATCTAAATCTCCCACCCTCTGACGCCAGAAGAGCGTAGGGTTCTGTAGTTCATATATTCTGCTTGAATGACTCTCCTAATGAATTTTCATTAAGAAAAAGACAAACCTACAGGCAAAGGAGAGAAAATCAAAAGGTATTCCGGTCTGAATGTCTCCGAGGTTATGGACGTGTCAAAGGATGGGTATCGTAAATGAGCAGGAAAACCTAGATAATGTATGTTTGTAACACATGAGAGCAATAACTCTTTAAAATGCAATGTGAAGTCCTGGGGTAGGGGCCAAGGAAAGCACAGGATGAATCAGAAGGCCTGGCTTCTCTTTTTGGCTGTAATAATGAGAAGTCTCACAACGCTCTGTGCTTCAGTTTTGGAAATTGATTTGAAAATCTTCTGTCTTCCCTATAATATGGATCAAATAAATCAATGTATATGAGGGTACTTTCTAAAAGCTCCCAAAACTGTCCATTAAAGTCACATTTTTAAACATTAAGTGCCAGTACTTGGGTAATATATTAAGAATATCGCACAGTTTATTCTGTTCTGCTTAATATTCAGTGAGGTACTGAGGGGACTTAGATGAGGTAGCACAGAGGGAGAGAAAAGATGGGTGGCGCTGGTTCGCCAAGCTGAGCTGGGCTCACTTTTCTGAGCATCCGTGACTGTCTCTATATTTGGGACTCCTTTCAAATGTCAGCTGAGCTGGACTTTTCGATCACCACACCAGCACCCATGGTGAGATGAACGAGGAGACTATGCTGCTGGCCTGAAGCACTGGCCACTGAGCAAGGTGCCCGAGATATATGTGGGCAGATCCACAATTCACAAAGGTCTTTTCCATTTCCAGCTGTTCCTCCTTATGCTCCAGGCTTCAGCCTCACCCAGTCTAGACATGAGGTCGCTGTGGCTAAGCCTTCTGCAGTCACTCACCCAGGTCCCAAGAGCAGGGGACAGTGGGCTGCTGGGAGTC
The DNA here is from genome assembly GCF_963455335.1 of Martes martes. NCBI lineage: Eukaryota > Metazoa > Chordata > Mammalia > Carnivora > Mustelidae > Martes > Martes martes. The sequence continues at coordinate 38,398,212 of NC_137901.1, read as the reverse complement.
TGAGCACTGAGAACTAGCAAAAGCAAACCCTTCCTTGTCTGCCCATAAGTGTAGAACAAGAGCGAAGATTTCCAGACCACAAGTGGCTTTGCAAAGGACCTACCGTTAAGTCCTGGGTGGGTGGGGGAGTTCTGAGAGAGAGAAATCCTATGCAAATATGACATCGAAAGCACTACTCAAGAGTATGAATTCCTATTTAATTGAAAGATCTTAGGTAGAAAACTGAATTTGATCTTTGGCATTGACAGTAGCTGCAGCCAAGCTACGTAATAATGAAGAGAAAGAGAGTAATTGATTTAGGAGTGGAACAAGCATGGCGTCCCATTCCTGCTGGTCTGAAGTCCAGCACTACTCCACTCTCGGCATGGGAAGTGTAGAACCCACGTGATACATGAACTGTCACATTGTTACACCTTCCAAAGGAAACACAACTCATGAGTAATTTTCATTTCACCAGTAAAACAAATCAAAACTCTACTATGTACATTATGTTACAAGGTTGCAATATCAGTGCCAAATCAGCCCTTCTCCGGTGCCAAGCTCCCTAGAGCAACTTTGAGGCTCTCTTATCCAAACTCCAGAGACACTACATGGTTCTCCTTGGTATGGTGTGGTGTAGAAGTCATTTCTCCTGTTTCTTAATGGAGCGACAATGTGCGCAGTAATAGACATTTCTGTACTTCGGTGCTATTGAGGAAAGATTCCTTACAATGAAAGGTTTGTCATAGGTGCCATTGTTATATCATTATTATTGTCAAATGAGGTAAAAAGTTGTTTCCCTGGTCTCATAATTTGTTGTAAGCAAAGCATTTTTTTTTTTTTGGTAGAAAAAATTATATATTGGGAGATACTTTATTTCAAATGCATTTTTAACTTTTATGAACTCTTTTTTCCTGTCTGCCTGCCTGTCTTCCACTCATTGATATTGGCTGGATATCTAGGTGTCATGCTGTTTCTTTACATTTTATTGTTTATGGGATATGCTCATTGTTTCACTGTCTGTCCTAGGAGGTGTCACCATTGAAATGTAAGCCTCAGTCTGTCATCATTTTCTTCTCCAATATCCTTGGTTTATAACTCTACTTGGATAGGACTTTATGCAATCAAGATTTGAGAATGGAGAATTAGTCTAAAGATGTCTAAATTCCCCAAGTTCAGGATGGGTCTTTAAAACTTCACTTTTGACAGAGGCAGTGAGAGCCTTTCATTCATTTTTCCTGATGCCTTATCCTTTCCCTGACAGCTTTGCTTGTTTCCGTCTCAGAAAAAATCCTGCAAGAAAAAATGGAACTCATGAGTTTTGGCCACCATGTTGTTAGTTAGGGGTGGGGAGGAGGTTAAAGAAAAGAGAAAGAAGACAGGACAGGAAGATAGGGTGTTGGCTGATATCTTGTTTTTATAGACAATTTTCCAGGTTATCAGCATTTCCCTGCTGTTGCCCTTCAGCCTTTCTCGGTCCACTGGAGGACACACAAGATGGCGAGTTCTACCAGTGCTTCTACTTTGGGAGACTGGTGAGGACAGGGAGGGATTTGCATTCTTGAAGGGTTGTGTACATACTTTGCCTGAACGGTCCACCCACTCCTCGTTCTCACTTTTTCCAAATCAGGGAGTTCATAGTGGAGTTTTTTTCAAAATTCCTATTTATCTGTTTTTCCTGGGATCTGTCTCCTGAGGAAGAAGCCACATTAATTTGTGATGTTTGCTGCATTTTCCTGGTTCCCACTTCTCCGTGGTTATACGAAAAAGCCATTCCTTCCTTGTTAGCAAGCTTGTAGCATGTCTTTTTTTTTTTTTTTTTTTTTTTTTTTTTTTTTTTTACTATTTTTTTAAACTAGTGGTGTTTTACTTAATTCTCTTGGGAAGGGAGGTCCCATGATCCAGCATTAGTCCATCTCCTTCCCCAGAATTTCAGTCAAACAATCAAAAGCAGAACAAGCACAGTCCTTACCACTCCTTTTAATACACCAGTGCCTCTTCAGCCTCTGCAGGACACAGCCCAGAGCTTTGGCATGGCAGGCTAGACTCTGCAGGATAGGTCTCCTTTATTCTTCCCTAGGAATCTGTCTCCATTCTTGAACTCTACCATCCAGAAACACCAAGCTGCTTGGGTTACTGTGCATAACATGTAACTCCCTATCTCCTCTCTCCTCTTCTGGTGTTGTCCCCTGTAGTTGAAATGCCCTTCTCTGATACCTCTTTCTTCTTCTTTCCTCCCCAAACACACCAACAATTTTGCCAGGTATTGCCGCGAGCTCCAGTCTTGGTGACCAGCCGGCCCCGCCTACTTCTCTACTTCCACTACAGGGTCTGTCCTCTCCTCTGACCTGTCTTGCATGTTTCTATCATTACATGTTACGCTGTTAATCTTTATCTCTTGGTATTGTAATCGCCTGTACCTCTGTCCCTCTCCTCCACTAGATGGGACTCCTTGAAGAAGAAATAGTTTCTTTCTGGATGACAGCGCAATGTCTAGCATATAGCAAATGAAAGACATTAAAATGAGCTAGAGGCATGCTACTCCAAAGAGAGTAGTTCATGGCAGACTTTAGAATCCTTCTGTCAGCAAAGGAACTAAGAAGAATCTATTTGGAATCTCTGGCCACTTGTTCTGTTACCATAACGGAGTACTTCAATAAGTAGAAGACCTTTATCATGGGCAGACTGATCTAATTCATTCTCCAATAAACAAAGAAAATAAGAAATCAGAACTTTCAAGGGAAAAAAACCAGCACCAATCCCACACTGTTAGTAATAGCATTTGCTTTCTGTGGTCTATGCTTTTATAATTTTTTTCTCTCCTGGCATTAAAAATGGCCTTGAATTATCTGGATCTTCTTTCATTCAGTGGATAGTTTTTAAAGGAAAAAAATAAAACAGTAAATAAGGGAAAATAAAAATTTTGATATGTAGATAAAAATAGTGTCCTAGCAAATTTTTAAATTCAGCTATCTTGAATTCAATATATTTAGTGCCAAACCCTCCTTTTTAAAATGTGCCACCTTGTAACATTTAATGTCAAATATATCACTTGTTCAGGCAAATAAAACACCACTAGTAATTTGCACTAAAAGTTTTATAAATGCAATTGGTTTACTTAAATAACTTAGTTAAGCTTTGGATTCTCATGTACGCCGCTCTGGGCTAATGAGTTAGAGACCTCTCAAACATATATCAGGGAATTTCTTGGGCAGAACCACCTACTAAGAAATCAGAGGAAAGTGTTCAGAGGTATTTCTGTTTAATTTCCCTTGGAAGATTTAGCTATACTTTTACCATACTTATTTGTTCTTTACATTTAATTTGAATGTGAGACATTTGAGGAAAATTCCATTAAAATTTCTAAGATGATATACTTTATACAGTAAAAAAAATAAGTGGTATGGCAGCTGACAATTATTTGAAAAAAGTTTGTGCTGCTGACTTAGGATCTTTACTACAGGTTACTGGAAAATGCACCTGTAGTATCTGGGCACAAAGAATTATTTTTAAAAAGAAATTAAGGTACTTTAGTTTTGTTACATGTCAAATTAAGGAATTATGTTTGGAGAGTAGTATTACAGTTTCTAATTAGCCGACCTTAATATAAAGAGGTGATCTGGTTTGATCTATGTGGTCCTAGGCTACTCACAATGGTCCTTAAATGTGGAAGCGAGGCAGAAGTAGTCCGTTGGACTTAAAGATGGAAGCAGGCGACATCAGTTGAGGAGTGTCTGAGAAGCAGAGCAAGCAAGGCAACATTCTCCCCAAGGGCCTCCAAAGAACACTTTTACCAAAATCTAGATTTTAGTCCAATGAGACTTCCCACCTGAGACTGTAATAAATTTCTGTGTCTGTTGTCCTTTGTTACAGCAGCAGTAGAACACTAATACATTCAGACAATGTGATGCCAGGCAGTCGTTAAAAATAATAACCCGTAGTGTGGAAACTACTCATGCTATATTGTTAGGTTAGAAAAGTAGCTGAGGAAACACCGTAGGACAGTGAAATCAAATACGTATCTGTTTAGGGAAAATTTGAAAGATAGGCTATAAAATGATATTCATGGTTCTCAACTGGTGCTGCGATGATGATTTTTCTGTCTTCTTTCTGTACTTCCCAAGTTTATTTTTAAATCAGAAAATAAAATTAAATGTTGAACATGATTGACCTTATCTCCCTCACAATCTTGGAGGAGATGAGCTCCAGTGAATATAGTAAGCTCCTGTATGTTATCTTGTGCTCAATCCTTACTTTGCCACATTTCTGCATCTCAAACACATTGAAATTATGTTAATGTCTACCTGCTCTATTTTTTTTATGAAGTTTGAAACTTGAGCTGTACAAAATTAGAAAATATTTTTGGCATACAAAGATTAATTTCTGAATATTTGTATTAATGGTGTAAGGATTACAATAGCAGCATAGCTAACTACATAGGTATAATATCTGAGACTAAAATCTAAAGTGAATGGACTTAACTTTTCTGGGTTCAGCTGGATACTGACTTTCACCTTTCCTTACCAGATACATTACTGGCCCCCATCATTGTTAAAAAGTCACTGCCTTCCCTTTCTGCCTTATGTGTTTGATTTTCATTAGTGGTAGGTTTTATTGTTGCTCTAGATACTTGAAGAGAATGTAATTTAAAGGAAATTAAACCTTTAGAAGCAGGATAAAATTGGGCACATTAAGTCAAATGCTTTGATGTTAAGAGCATTTTCAATAGCTATTATCTACCATGCAAAACTGCTCAACTTTACTATAAAGATCTGGTTCTAAGTCACAGGGTAGAAGACCATTATTAAGTATCTGGGAGGCAGCAGACTGCAGTGACCAGGAGGGGAGCTCAGGCATCAGATGTGCCTGGGTTCAAAGGGTGGCTGCAGCTTTTGTCCCGGGCTCCTGGCAAGTGACTTCAGCTTCTTGATTTCCTTTGTAAAAGGGACTGTGACTGTCCTCATTGCCTACAGTTATTGTGAAAAGGAAATAAAATGGCCCTCCCTGTATCAATAATCAGTAATTGGTAGCTATTATTGTAGCTGAATGTCCTTTCTACTGAGTATTGTTACTTGACCTACACAATTTAAGAAAATTCAGTAACTGCTTGTGTTTGTATTCTCTGTGGTCATTCAAGGCACGTTTTCTTATTAGGTGTGATAAAGTAACACACATCTGACAAGACACGGCTGTTGTATGGGAAGCCAACTGGCAGAAGTAGCAGGAAGTTCTGTTTGATCTCTGTGTTTATGATTGTTTCCTATCACCTCAGTAGAATGAGAATATGAACCTGCACCTAGTTTCTCCGAAATGCTTTATAAAGGGGCACGGATTCTTCCAGTGTAAAAGAGGACCCTGGTGTTTTTAGGCACAAGTCCTAAAGCAAAAAGAGAAACAAAAGCGTATGTGGCTTCGGCCTCTGAGCTCTCCCAGGGAAACAGTGGGAGTCCTAGTACCCTTTCTCTTTGCGATAAATGTTCAAAAAGCAGAAACTTTGAGAGAATTTTGTTCTTGGTAGGAGGGCCTGGGTGTTCTATTTGAAGGTAGGAATGTAATGAAAACAAGAGCACCTTGCTGGAACTTACCTTTTCTACTCTGTTTGCTTCATTATCACTCTCAAGGATTTTTTATGTATATACTGAACTCAAACCAGTTACTTTTTGAAATAGCAACCATGTCCAAGTCTTCAAAGATGACTGCAGCAAAACTCAAAGCAGGAAAGAGGCACTTCAGAGAAATGCTTCTCCTAAGATGTTAAATCAGGAGTGACTAAAAGACCCAAATTACTTATGTAAAAATGAGGAGTAAAAGAAATTCTTAAATCAGATTTAAATAATCAAACGAAATATCCTTGGTTTGCTAATTTCCCTTACCCTGTCTTGGAAAAATTCTTTATTAGACAATGTTGAGACTCTAGGGGATCTTGGGATAATCCTCAGATAAAAGGTTAACTGTCCTTCTTGTACTAAATGCTGGGTACAAAATGGCATTGCATATTTTCAAAGCCAACTGCTAAAAGCATTGTATCCTTCAGAAAGTTGGAAGTTTTCGCAATCATTATTTTTACACAGAAATCTGTTTATTAAACCAAACAAAACAGATAAAATTATACCAGCCCTCGATTTTTTTGAATTTTCATTTAAATAAGCAAACTCTAAATCCACACCTTAAAAGATGTTTGTGCATCTATGTATTTCCAAAATACTCATATTTCAATAAGTTTTTCACATTATATTCACCAACAGTATCACAAAAGTTCTTTTTTTGTGTTTTTTTGTTTGTTTTACGTAACTGTCAGGAACAGTAATTCTAGAAACACTAGAAGAAAAAGCATAGCAATGTCCACAGTTACAAGAAAAAGTGCACATTACTTGGTCACAATCACAGTCATTACTTGAAAAACTATATGTAACAAGTACATAAGAAATATCACTGATGCCTTAAACTCATTATCAAAAACTGAACGACATAAGTTTTACATAAAATAAGGCAAATTTAGGAATGCACAAAGAATTTGTAATCCAACCAAAGCTGAACAACAGAAAGATAATTGTACAAGAAGCATAAACTGATGTACTTCTCCCTAAATATTTAAAAAATAGGCTTGCCTCAGTGCACAAAGAAAACACCATTCATGTGTATCCAACACTATAAAATAAGAAAGGGCAAAGTGTCTGGGGAGAGGAAGGGAAAGTTCATGGAAAAGCTGCAGCTGCGTCCACTGAGAGTTCTTTACATCACTGTTACCTAGAACTGCAAATTATACAAATCCTATCAGGAGAGGTAATGGTCTTTTTGGAAACTATTTCTGAAAGAGAGAAAGAAAAACTACACACGAGTGCAAATTTTCAGATTGTCACTTGCAACCTCTTAACATTCAGCCATCTACATCCAACTGCTGCTGGAGGCATGCCCGAAACACAGCAGGTCAATCCACGGTGAGCAGCTGTAAGGAACCAAGGTGTGATTTTTTTTTCAATGATATGTCTTTTTTTAATATTAAAACATTCTGTGATGAAAACCTCTATTGCGAAACTGCGATGTTGAGAGGCATGATGAGCGCGAGTGCAGAAACGCAGGCTTCTCGTGGAAGTAGTTCCTGATGTGACGATTTAAAGAACGTAGCAAGGGTTTGTTTTCCAGCATTGTTATATTTTGTAGAAAGAATTTGGAAAGAGGAGAAGGCAAAGGGATGTGGAAAAGGTACTTACAGTAGTTTCTCAAAACAGTTTTCTTTTAGGACCTATGAAAAAGTTACCAAAGTAAAAATGACAATTTTGAATGAAAAACAAGTTTTTGTCTTTTTATAAAAATTACATATATATATATTTTTTAAAATACAAGATCCTTCTCAATGTTGTTATATCCTGTAGCAACAAGAAATTTGGCTTTTTTTTTTTTTTTTTTTGCCAGATACTGTAGCTTTCGGTCCAGTAAGTCAGTAGCAAATTCCACTAATATTTCAGTTGGATCTTGAACTATTTTTTATACCACAAACTTCTTCTGTTTTATCCTTGAATTAAGAATATACAGCCTTTTTTTTTTTTTTTTTTTTTTGCCCCAGATAGTTATGCTGAGAAACTAAAACATAAAGCAGTAGGCTGGACACATTACAGTATCTCAAGTACTTCAGAGGTCAGAGTTCCTTTGAAGCACCTTAACACATCACTTTATGGATCAAGGACAATGTGGCATAATGGAAGTATTTCTCTTAAGACTGTGCAGTAAGACCAGAAGCGTCTCTGCTCGGAAATCAAAATGTCATTAGTGGAAACTGCAAATTTAGACCTCAGTGAATAGGATCGTCATTTGACTCAGTTCTGTTGTAAAATAAGATTTTCCAGTTCATCTGCAGAACGCAATAAAAATGCAGCTGATTCTCGATATCCTGCAACGAGCTGTCTCACAGCATTGATTTCAGTTGGACTCAGCTGGGGTCTGGAGCTTGAACTGCTGGAGGATCCTGAGCTAGTTGCCAACTGTCTCTTCATGCTGAGATCCGTCGGTCCTAGAAAATATAATCACAAAATTAACATGAACAATCTTTGTTCCGGTACTTTGAACATGACCATTAAATTGTTGACTTAATTCACTTACTCTTTTGTGAGAAGCTACTGATTCCTTTAATCAAATACATCAGCTCTCTGAAATACCAAAGAGCAACATGATGTGAAATGAGTGGCTGAGTATTCTCAGACTCCTTGTCCAGACGATCACCTCTTACTGTGGAAAGACCCGGAAGAAGACCTACTCCTAATATGTGCTTTTTGGCCAACTCAATTTTAAGTCTACAGATACTGTAGAAGTTTCTCTGTAGCAGTGTGAAATGCTGGGACTTACAAATGCTTTGTGTTTGCACCCTTGGTTAACAAATAATTTTAGGTCCCACCTACTCAGACATGGAAACATCCTAGATTGTGATGCTAATGACTCCAGATTACAAACTCCTCCATTTAGAACAAAGGAAATTTTGGACAGAAGAGTTCAATGACATGATTACAATTCAACAGCTTTTAAGTGGCATAGTAAGGATGTGAATTGCATATTTTTTTATTTCAGGGGAATGCTTTTCTTTTATCATGTTGGTTAGTATTTTAAAATATGTGTTAAGTTAGTAAAAATTAGTATTTAAAAATACTAGACAGCAGTTAGTTTTAGGAGGGCGCAGTAAGTAAATGATCAGTACAAACAATTCCGCAAAGAAACCGGACCTGGGATAGTGCTTTAGGTATTGTTAAAGCTGCTTCTGTATTTATTTGCCTAAAACATAGAGGTGTCCAAAGGTTTATTACATATAATTAAACCAAATCAGATAGGTCTGTTTTTTGACAACATATTGTAAGTTTTTATTTCTTTGTACATTTTTACTTTAAAACAATTTAGTTAACAGAAATGTCTTAATTAAAGATTTTTAAAATACTTTGCATCAATTCTTGGATTATTGAGGGTTTTTTTAGGTGTTATAAAGGTTTTAAGTGTTCATTGTTATAGCAATTACTTAATGAAAGGTAAGAACCATAATTATTAAATTTGCAATGAGTAATACATTTAAAATCCTTGAATACATATTACTGGGGACATTAACTGAAGGCATGCTCAAGAATTGTAGTAATTCTCTAACTTGAAATGATTTAAACAGATTTTTCTTAGAGAACTTTTCATATAATAGTATTCAATTCCTGACCTGAAACAAGGGATGTTATTTTATCCTCTTCCTCCTCCTTGAGGCCTGATGGAAACGGGTCAAGACCCAACCCCTTTCACCCTGTACCCAAAGGGAGAAGAGGACTGCTGTCAGCTAGGAGCTACATGTCTCATGAAATGGGAACAGCTTCACTCTTAATCTAATTAGGACAGAGACAAGACTAGCACGCAAGAACTCAGACATTTGAGAGGGACTTATTTCCACTTCTGCCATAGTCTTAAAGCCTTGATTTCCCAGCAGGAGTTAGTTTCCATTTGTTCTGCTGTTTACAAAATCCCGAGGCTGATATAGCAAGCTGAAAGAGAGAGATGCGGGGATGTTGCACATGCAGACAGGAATTAATGAACAAGCATGGAAGCAAATCAATAGCAACTAGTGCATTTGGAAAGTTCTGAATGGATTAAGAAAATATCATGACATAATGGGTTCTGGTTTATGGATGAACCAACTTTAAATTTGGATTTTTTACCCTTTATATTCAAGTATCCCAGGACCAGTACAAATCTTTATAAAACGAAGTAGAAAGGACTTCCCTCAATTATGTAGATATGTCATATCTAGTTGATGATCATTATTTTATTAGAAGTTGTAACATTTTATGATGTTTTTGCTGACAAGCCAAGTGGCTGGTTGACGTCTTTAGGTGGAATTAAGAAAGGGTGAGGCTAGGGCTCAAAGTTCTTTTTGGGATAAAAAGATTGTGATTTCGATCTAACACTGCGGTTCAGATTATTCTCTACCTCTGGCTCAGAGATAAAGGCTTCCAAACTAATATATAGTTTTCACTTTCTTTCTAATTATTAACACAGGCAAATTCTAGATAGCTCAGTAACACAGAAGCCATTCACACCTTTGTTATTTTTTTGGAAGAAAGTTGACTTCCATTATCTTGGAGTCTTTTGGATCTACAGGATCAGGATTAAGTATAATTAAAAGTATAAGGAATTCTTTTTGCTGAATATTACTCAAATCTTCCAAGTTAAGAGGTCAAGCAGGGAAGCAAAAAAATTAAAAGTCACAAATGAACAAAATTAGTGACTACTCAAACAGCCCTTTCCTTGTTTGTTACTAGTTTTTTTTGTTTTGTTTTGTTTTGTTTTTTTAAGATTTTATGGATCTATTTGAGAGAGTGTGTGCAAAAGAGGATGAGGGTGAGGGAGGAGGAGAGGGAGAGGGAGAAGCAGACTTCCTGCTAAGCAGGAAGACTCACATAGGGCTCAAACCCAGGACCCCAGGATCATGAGCTGAGCTGAAAGCAGACTCTTAGCTGACTGAGCTACCCAGACACCCCTGTTACTAGGATTCTTATTTGCCTCATTCAGACAATGTCATACTTGACTGGCTTAGCTTAACCCAAACAATCAATACAAAGTAAAATTTCAGATTTTATGAAGATGGTAAATTTAATGAAGTCAAAGAAAATATTCTTGGAGATTTGCTCAAATAACAAAGCCACTAAAAAGTATGGGTTCTGGAGGAGGGAGCCAGTTAATAAAACAAGCAAAAAGAATGACACAATAGATGTTTCAAGAGAAAATGATTTGAACGTCAAGTGTTAAAGCAAATCAGAAAACTTGACTAATTTTAAAACCATAATTATGCAGAGTTTATAGTCATTCTGAAAATTTGAGTAAGAGGTATTTCATGGTAACAGAAAATGTTAGAAAAATTAAGCTCTACCAAAATCAATCTTTGATTTTTTTTAAGGTTTGGGGGGCAGATTTATAAGTTATTTATTTATAAGTTATAAGTAAATTCTAATTAAATGAAGACGTATATCCATAATTCATAATTTATTTTTTATATATTTCTTAAAATATAGTTCGCATACAATGTTATATTTGTTTCGGGTATACAACACAGTGATGCAACAACTCTCTTCTGTTAGCTTACTTTTGTTTCAAGTTTTTATTTAAATTCTACTTAACATTTGGTGTAATATTAGTTTTAGAAGAATTTGATTCATTACATACATGTAACACCCAGTGCTCATCACAACAAGTGCCTTCCTTAAAGCCCATCACCCATTTAGCCCAGCCCCTCCAGCAACCCCTCATTTGTCCTCTATAGTTAAGAGTCTATTTTATGGTTTGCCTTTTTTTCTTTCTCCTATGTTTATCTGTCTTGTTCCTTAAATTGCACAAATGAGTGAAACTCTATGGTATTTCTTTGACTTATTTTGCTTATTAGCATAATACACTCTAGCTCTATCCATGTCATTCAAATGGCAAGATTTCATTGTTTTTAATGGCGAAGTAATATTCCATTGTATATATATACCACCTCTTCTTTATCCATTCATCAGCCAATGGACATTTGGACTCTTTCCATAATTTGACTGTTATTGATAATGCTGCTATAAACATTGGGGTACATGTGCCCCTTTGAATCAGTATTCTTGTATTCTTTGATAAATATCTAGTAGTGTAATTGTTGGATCAGAGGGTAGTGCTATTTTTAACTTTCTGAGGAACCTCCATACTGTTTTCTAGAGCAGCTGCACCAGTTTCCATTCCCACCAACAGAGTAAGAGGGTTGCCCTTTCTTGGCATACTTGCCAACATCTGTTTCCTGTGGTGTAAATTTTAACAATTCTGACAAGTGTGAGGTAGTAGCTCATCATAATTTTGTGTTTCCCTGACAATGAGTGAGGTTAAGCACCTTTTCATGCATCTGTTGGCCATCTGTATGTAATCTTTAGGAAAAAGTCTACTCATGTCTTCCCATTTTTTAACTGGATTAGTTTGGGGGGGGGGTGTTGAGTTTATTAAATTCTTTAGATTCCAGATACTAACAATTTATCAGCTAGGGCCTTTGCAATTATCTTCTCCCATTCTGAAGGTTGTCATTTCACTGAAGTGTAGCTATCACCTGCCACCATACAAACCTATTTTAAATTCATGAACTATATTCTGTAAACTGTACCTTTTATTCATGTGACAGTCATTCCATAACTGGAAGCCTGTATCTTCTCCTTTCCTTCAACCATTTTGCCATCCCCATCCTCCTAGCTACCATTAGTTTGTTCTCTGTATTTATGGGTCTGTTTTTGCTTTTATTTGTTTCGTTTTTTAGGTTCCACAAATAAGTGAAATCATATGGTGTTTGACTTTCTCTGACTTCTTTAACTTAGCATAATAGTCTTTAGATCCATCCATATGGTATCAAATGGCAATATCTTTTTTTTAATGGTTGAGTAATAGTCCATTACACATGCACATACACACAGCCCATGCATCTACTGATGGACACTTGGTTGCTTCTGTATCTTGGCTATTGTTAAAAATGCTGCAATAAACAGAGGTACATATATCTTTTTTCAAAGGAGTGTTTCTATTTTCTTTGGTTAGTTAGCCAGTAGTGAAGTGCTAGATCATATGGTATTTCTGATTTTTTGAGGAACCTGCATACCATATTCCATAGTGGCTACATAAAATTACATTCCCACCAGCAGTGCAAGAGGGTTTCTTTTTCTACATATCTTCATCCACACTTGTTATTTCTTGTCACTTTGAGTCTAGACATTGACAGGTGTGAGGTGATAACCTCCTTGTGGTTTTTATTTGCATTTCCCTAATGATTCCTGCCATGGAGCATCTTCTCATGCATCTGCTGGCCATCTGTATGTCATTTTTGGAGAAATGTCTATTCAGGTCTTCTGCCCATTATTTAATGGGATTGTTTGGGGGGGCTTTTTGGTGTTGAGTTCTTTACATATTTTGGAGATTAACTGCTTATTGGATATATTATTTGCAAATATCTTCTCCCAATCAGTAGGCTGCCTTTTCAATTTGTTTGATAGTTTCCTTTGCTGCACAAAAGCCTTTTTTTTTTTTAAAAAGATTTTATTTATTTGACAGAGATCACAAGTAGGCAGAGAGGCAGGCAGAGAGAGAGAGAGGAGGAAGCAGGCTCCCCACTGAGCAGAGAGCCCGATGCGGGGCTCGATCCCAGGACCCTGAGATCATGACCTGAGCCGAAAGCAGAGGCTTTAACCCACTGAGCCACCCAGGTGCCCCCACAAAAGCCTTTTATTTTGGTGTATTCCCAATAGTTTTTTTTTGCTTCTGTTTTCCTTGCCTGAGACCTATCCAAAAAAATGTTGCTAAGGCCAATGTCAAAGAGATTATTGCCTGTTTTCTTCTACGAGTTTTATGGTTTCAGGTCTCACATTTAGGTCTTGAACCCATTTTGAGTTTCTTTTTTTGTATGGTATGAGAAAGTGGGTTTTTTTGTTTGTTTGGTTTTTGGTTTTGGTGCAAAATGGAGCTATCTAGTTTTCTCAGCACCATTTATTGAAGGGACTGTCTTTCCCCCACTGTGTATTTTTGTGTCCTTTGTCATGGATTAATTGACCATATAAGTGTGGATTTATTTCTGGCCTCTCTACCCTGGTCCATTGATTTACATGTGTTTTTGTGCCAGCAGCATTCTGTTTTGATTACTACAGCTGTGTAGTATATCTTGAAATCTGGGACTGTGATACCTCTGGCTTTGTTGTTTTTTCTCGAGGTTGCTTTGGGCATTTGAGGTCTTTTGTGGTTTCCTACAGACCTTAGTACATTTGTTCTAGTTTTGTGGAAAATGCTATTGGTATTTTGATAGGGATTGCATTGAATCTATGGATTGCTTTGGATAGTGCGGATATTTTAACACTAATTCTTCCACTCCATGAGCATGGGATACCTTTCCATTTGTGTTGTCTTCAATTTCTTTCATCAGTATTTAATGTTTTCAGAGTACAGTTCTTTAACATCCTGATTAAATTTATTCCTAAATTCTTTTTACTTCTGCTCTGATCTTTTTTTTTTTTTTAAGATTTTTATTTATTTATTTGACAGACGGAGATCACAGAGAAGCAGGCAGAGAGAGAAGGAAGCAGGCTCCCCTGCTGAGCAGAGAGCCCGATGGAGGGCTGGATCCCAGGACCCTGGGATCATGACCCAAGCCGAAGGCAGAGGCTTTAACCCACTGAGCCACCCAGGCACCCCTCTGCTCTGATCTTAATTATTTCCTTCTCTCTACTATCCTTGAGCTTTGTTGGTTCTTTTTCTAATTCATTTAGGCACAAAGTTTGTTTATTTGAATTTTTATGTTTTTTTAGGTAAGCCTGTAAGATTATAACCTTGTCTTTTAGCACTGTTTTTGCTTCATTCAGAAAATTTCTACTTTTATTGTTGCAAGGTATTTTTCAGTTTCTTCTTTTTGTTCAGCCATTGGTTGTTCAGTAGCATATAGTTTAGCTTCCATATTTTTTCCCCAGTTTTTTTTTTTTTTTTTTTCCTACTTGATTTCCAGTTTCATACTGTTCTGGTCAGAAAAGATGGTTGGTACAATTTCAAACTTCTTAAACTTATTGAGACTACTTCATGGCCTAATATGATCTATTCTGTAAAATGTCCCATGTGTACTTGAGAAAGAATGTGAATCTGTTTTTAGACAGAATATTCTATATATCTGTCAAGTCCATCTGGTCTAACATAACATTTAAAGCCACTTTAAAAAATGATTATCTGTCTGGATCATCTATCGTTGATATAAGTAGGGTGTTAAAATTCCCTACTATTTTCATATTACTGTTAATTTTTCCCTTTATGTCTGTTAATATTTGCTTTTAATATTTAGGTGCTTCCATGCTGGATACATAGGTATTTACAATTATTACATCTTATTGGATCAATCCCTTCATCACTGTGTAATGCCCTTCTTTGTCTCTTACTAGAGCCTTTAAGGTCTATTTTGTCTAAGTATTGCTACCAGCTTTGTTTTTGCTTCCATTTATAGCATGGAATATATTTTCCCATCCCTTCTTTTTCAGGTTGTATGTATCTTTAGGTCTGATAGCTAGTCTCTTATAGGGAGTATCAAGATGGGTCTAATTTTTTATCCATTCAGTCCCTCTGTGTCTTTTGATTGGATAATTTAGGCATTTGTATTTAAAGTAATTGTCCACAGGCATGTACTTATTGCCATTTTGTCAGTTGTTTTCTGGCTTTTTGCAAATCCTCTGTTCCTTTCTTCTTGCTGTCTTTAAGTTTTGATTTTCTGTAGTGATATGTTTAAATACCAATTTTAGACAAGGATACAATAAGAAAAGATAATTAAAAGCTAGTATCCCTAATGTATATATAGACAAAAAAACTTTAACAAAACATAGCAAGCCAAATTCAATAATATATTGATAGGATCACACAGCATGATCAGGTGGGTTTATTCCAAGGATTCAAGAATGGTTCAATATCTGCAAATCAATCAGAACAAAAACGGATACAAAGCATACAGTCTTCTCAGTAGATGCATTCCAAACTGGGAAGGAAGACCTAAAACTGTCAATCCTAAAATTTCTATGGAACCACACAGGACCTCAAATAGGGAAAGTAATCTTGAAATAGGACTAAAGCTGAAAGCAACATCCTCCCTGATTTCAAACAATGTTACCAAAGCTGTAGTAATCAAAATAGTGTGGTATTGGCATAAACACAAACACAAACCAATTGGAAGAGACAGCCCAGTACTATACTTACATGTATGTGGTTAATTAGGACAAAAGAGCCAGGAATACACAACGGGGAAAGAACAGTCTCTTTTATAAATGGTGCTGGGAAAACTAGATAGCCATAGGCAAAAGAATGAAACTGGACCTCTAAAACTACACACAAAAATTAACCCAAAGTTGATCAAATACTTAAATGTAAGACCTGAAACCATAAACTCCTAGAAGAAAAAATAGATGGTAAACTCCAAGACATCAATCTGGCTATGATATTTTGGATTTGACATTAAAGCAAAAGCAACAAAGGCAAAAATAAACATCTGGGACTATATAAAATTAAAAACCACTGCACAGCAAAGGAAACCAATGATAAAATGAAAGAAACCTACCAAATGGGAGAAAATATTTGAAAATCATATATCTGATAAGGGGTTAACATCCAAAACATACACAAGCATAACACAATTTAATAGGAAAAAAAAAAGCCTGATTAATAAATGGGCAGATGATCTAAACAGAGTTTTCCAAAGACAATATATATACTGGTGGCCTGAATTACCTGAAAAGGTGTTCAACATTCCATAATCATCAGGGAAATGCAAGTCAAAACCACAATGATATATCACTTCACATAAGTTAAAATTTCACAAAACTTCTGTGAACAAAACTCAAAATTCAGCAATTGATAAATATATTACAAAATATATATTACAAAATACATACTACTAAGAATGAAATTCCTTGGAGGGGCATAACATTTTTCTTAACTGGGGTTTCAGGTTCATGTTCCCGGTTATCAAAATCAACTGCAAATGCCCATCTGTTACTGTGGATCTGTATAGAGATTTTATGAATTTTATATAGATGTTTCCAAATTGAGTATATTCATCATTTGTAAAACATTTATAGCCTTCTTCTGGATTTTCTAGATACTTACCTAATAACTTGTCAATGCATTGCAGGTTAATTACTTCCAATTGAAGATTAAACTGGCAGTTCTTCAATTGAACAGTGAAAACTATTTTGAGATATGGGAATTTATTTTCCACGTGTATAAAGTCCAAAAAAACATTGCTGAGCCTGTAGTATGTGCTCAGTAAATATATCCTGCAGGAAATGTGTGTGGAAATGTAGATTTAACTTCTTGTTTTAACTTGGACAGTATGAATTTATAAAGCAGCTTAACCACTACATGTAAGTCAAACAATGTTATCAGCAAAATGGCTTTATCACAGCATAAACTTCACATATAACACATATTTAGTGTTCAGATAAATTTCAATCTTGGCTCTGACCTGAAAAAGTTTCCCACAAGGCCATCAAGCTGCTGTGTCTTAGGACAAGTAAGGGTATTTGGATTTTATTTTTGACAAAATCTCACAGAACTTAGGATAATTAAATTGATGAAAACAACGTTTAACGTTGACACTGTTGTTCAATATCACATGATCAATTCAAAGCTTTTCCACAATGTACCTAATTCAAAAAATGAATAGTTCAGGAAGTAACCATATGACTTATGTTTTAATAAACTTTGTAAATTTGTCCAAATAAGCCTTTCTGCTTCATACATCTTAGCAGATTCTACTTTAGGTTTTACTGAATTATTTCGTTCTTTACAATGAAAATATTCTCAGTGAAAGGTGTTTAAAGTATAAAGTATAAAAGTATAAAGTGAAACACTTTATACTATTCATAAACATGAAGTCTTTTGTCACTTCAAACTCATCACTGATTATTAAAAAAACAAAACCTAGCAGTATTAGTAACATCTCCACTTATAAATAGACAAAGAAAACCACTTTTTATGTTGCCTTGTTTTTTAATTATTATGCCCAATATCTCAATTTCAGCCCTTCAAGCACTGTTTTTGCCATAATGCTACTAGTTAAGCAAGTTTATTTTCTTTAGAAACAGTTCTTCAATTGCTGCAACCAAACACCGTTTAATAAACTCATTATCAGTAAGTGAAGTCACTTTCCCTGATTAATACATGAGCCACTTAGAAACTTACTTTGGTTGCACACTTTCATTTTATGTTTTGATCATATGTTTAACAGAAGTATTTTATTGATAATAATGTCATACTTTTCTGACAAAGGGTGAAAAAAATTAACTATTATTCTTTAGCATCTTGGCTAAATTAGCTAATACACACAAAGCATCCAGGGCAGTGCTTGGCTAATAGCAGATACACATGACTAAATTCAACATACAGTTGCAGTTACAAGTGATAATAATAGAACTTGCCCTTTTAATACTGCATTTGATGGTAGGATTATAATGGTATCACAAAATGTGCTTTCCATTTCTTTTCCCCTCTTTAATTTTTTTAAATTTTTTTTTTAAAGATTTTATTTATTCATTTGTCAGAGAGAGTGAGCACAGGCAGACAGAGAGGCAGAGGCAGAGGCAGAGGGAGAAGCAGGCTCCCCGCTGAGCAAGGAGCCGGATGCGGGACTCGATCCCAAGACCCTGGGATCATGACCTGAGCCGAAGGTCATGATCAGCTGCTCAACCAACTGAGCCACCCAGGCGTCCCTCCCCTCTTTTCAATCTGTTTGTCTAAAATGAGTATTTCATCCTTAAGGTCTTGGTAGAACTCATCTGTTAAACTATCTGGTTACTTTTTTTAATTCCTAGGTTTTCACAATACTGATTAATGTATTAATCATTGTAAATTCATGGGGAATATCTTTGAGTCAATATTTGCCAATTACGTTTTTGTAAAACCATCTAACTAAATTTTCAATATACTAGCATAAAGGTATTATTTTAATATTTAAAGTGTTTTGTTGTTTCATTCTTATTATTTTATACTTACTTGTTCATGGCTAGTCTTGCTTTAAGTCCTTTCAAAGATTTTGCTTTTATTGGTCATCTCTATTGCCTCTTTTTTTTTGTTTAATTTCTCCATTTATTTTCTCTGTTCTGTTTCTAACTTCTTGGATTAAATTAATTTTCTTTGTCTAATGTGTGTGACAAAATGCCACTTTAGTTCCATCCCACAAATTTAATGTGTAGCGCTTTCATCTTCATTAATTATGAATATTTCTAAATACAATGCTATCAGTATATTAATAATAGTCTTTTGGTTGTCACCATTTGCTTAGTCAATATGAAAGAATGTGTCTTGGGCAGGTTCTGGATATAGCCAGATTAAATTTTTGTTGTATTTTCAAATCTAAGTGATTTTTGTTTCTATCAGTCTCTGAAAGAAGTGTTTTAAAAGTCTATGGATACGACCATTTCTTCTTGCAATTTTGTGAATTTTTTATTAATTTTAAGGTTATGTTGTTGGGGCACATAGTTTCTAGACAACTGTGACTGTGAACTGTTCCCTGCATTATTCAGTAAGAAATTTAAAGCTTTTGCCTTAAAGCCAATTTTTGAGTTATTACATGTGTGAGTGTGTACAAACACACACACACACAATTTCCTCTAAATACTTCTGCAAGATTGTGTTTTATATGGGTCTTTTCTATCAAAATGAAACCACTTTTAATTTATGCATCTACCTAAGAATCTGTCCTTTAACAAATACTGGATTACAACACAAGATATGATGTGTTTTAATGTAAGGTCTGGATCACTCTATCTTTAGGGGGCTTACCACTTTGATTAGGAGAGAGTGTCAGATGCCACAGTTCAGTGAGAACTGTTTGACTCTTCTAAAGTCTTTGCCATTTTCAACCCATTCAAATCTAATCTAAGCCTAATAGATTGTGCTGTCAAGTACTTAACTCCTCTTGACCTCATCAAATTTATCCCTTTCTACTTAATAAACACTGATTAATCAACATTAGGTTACCAAGGAACAGGGTATTTATCCATGAAGTATGTACCAAATTGCTGAGATACATATTCTACAGACAACTAAGAAAACACAAAAAGCAAGATATTTATCACTGTCAAGTAGCTGTTTAAGGCATTATGCAAGGGAGAAGAGAGGAGTATATGAATTACCCCTACTCTCCCCCTAAATTATAAATCTACTTTCTCCCAAAACTAAGGATGAAGCACAGACAGCAATTACAGGTTGAATTAGATCTTCCATAATATACTTCCATGTTTATTTGAAGGCAATTTTGATTATTTACACTGTAATTGTTGATATCCCATACAATACAAAAAAGCATACATGATTGTCCTGAAACAAATCTAGCTGACTTTTTATTTCAAAATGCATTTCTTTTAGATCGGCTTTTAAAAATTCATTTATTATATTTTTCCTTTAGCGAAATTTTCCTGTATTTAATCTTCTTTTCATTGTCTTAATCCATTTGTTTTATTTCATTTTTCTCATCTAAATGTGTCTTGTTAAACAAAACAAAAGTAAAATTGCAGTTGAAGAGCTTTTCTACACGATTTGAAAAGACTCCACTGTTTCCCCCATTACGAAGCCCAATCTTTCCTCTAGGTTAGATTTGCTAACTGAGGGCGCTCAGCCCTGTAAATAGTCTTAGTTTTTTCATTGTGTGGCCCTTCCACTTGAGCTTCAAATTCAACATTTTCTAGAGCTCTAACTCTGATAAACTGTAGGAAGACCTGGCAGTGTCAGTCACTCTCCAGCAGAGTCTTAGAAATTTGGGAGGGAAACAACTCAGCATGCCTGTTTTATGCCTAGTATGGGCTTTTGGGAAAGGACACAAACACTGTAGTAGAGAGAAGAGTTGTTTTTTTAACTCAGATGAATCAAACATACTACACGAGGGTAAAATGAATTACAGTACTACTTGGGTTTTTGCATTTTCATACATGTTTACTTTTTTTCAAGTAACAGGAAGTAATGCCCCCCCAAAATAATAAGCCCAGAACATCCTTTTATTATGTTTGGCCTCAGCTCTGAAAAATATCTAAATTGCTTAGATTACTGGGGTTCTGCCTCTATCACCATGACCCCATGATTAAAGTTTTACCTTTCCTTATTTTAAAAGTGTCTGTGTATGTATGTATGTATGTATTTCCCATTTAGTGAGAGCATGAGGGGGAGGGCTTGGGTGGAAGGAAGGGACAACGGAAGAGGGGGAGAAAGAATCTCCAGCAGGGTCCACGCTGAGCAGGGAGTCCCACATAGAGCTCTATCCCACATCCCTGAAATCATGACCTGAGCGGAAATTGAGAGTGGGATACTTAACCAGCACAGATGGTGCCCCTTAACTTTCATCTTTTTCCAAGGATTAGTTGGAAGTTTAGTAAACAAGGGGAAAGATGAGAAAAATCTCCAGAATGTCCTCAGGAAAAACTAGATATGCTTTATTCTTTTGTATACTTTATATCTTATTATATTTTAAAATTAACAGGAAATCCCAATAAGCTAAAATGATAAAACAACAGCTGTAAAATGTATCTGTTTATGTGTATTCAATCTATTTTCAGAAATATTTGAAGACATTTTAAGGAGGTAAATTAAATGGAAACTGTACCTGTGATAAAGTACTAGTAACCAAAGTAAATAGTAAAACTCTACTAAAGAATTTGGACTTGGACCCAGGTTTCATCTTCAAATGATGAAATCTCATTTTATACATATAAATATATACTTATAATAAAACTAGTATGTGAAAAATCTGGGTTCAAGTCTTAATACGGAAACTCTCTAGATATGTGAACTGTAAATCTGGGCAAATCATGTATCCTCTGAGATTCACAAGTAAAATGTGAATACTGCTACTACTTTTGTCTGTTTGCGAGGTTGTTGGAGCAGGGGAAATGAAATTATGCATGTTAAATGGTTCAATGAATGTGAGAGCTTATTTTTTTTTTAAAAGATTTTATTTATTTATTTGAGAGTGAGAGAGAGAGAGATCACAAGTAGGCAGAGTGGCAGGCAGAGGGGGAGGGGGAAGCAGGCTCCCCGCTGAGCAGGGAGCCCAATGCGGGGCTTGATCCCAGGACCCTGAGATCATGACCCGAGCCAAAGGCAGAGGCTTAACCCACTGAGCCACCCAGGCACCCCGTGAGCGCTGATTCTTAACTGGAATCCTACCCTTGCCTTAACTTCTCAGTAAAAATAGAGGATTCATGGATTATTTAGGTTAAAGACTAAGGATTTATTCAAGTTGATGTAACTCATTGTATTAGTCAAGGTTCTCCAAAGAAACAAAACCAACAGCTGATACATGTGTATAATATATGTAATAAGGAATTAGCACACATGATTATGGAGGCTGGGAAGTCCCAAGTTGACAGGCTAGATATTAAGGAAGCTGTGGTGTAGTTTCAGTCAAAGTCCCAAGGCCCAAGAACTAGGATAAGTGACTGTGTAAATTCTAGCCTGAAAGTTTGTAGGCTCAAGACCCCCAAATTGCTGATTTTTCAGTTCAAGTCCAAAAGCAAGAGGTGACTGCTATCCAGCTCAAACAAGCAAATGGATTTCTCTCTTTTTTTTGCTCTGGTCAGGTCTTAATTTGATTGGAGGATGCCCACCCATATTAGAACCTCCTCCTTTACTTAGTCTACCAATTCAAAAGTTTATGTCATTCAGACAAACCCAGAATAATGCTAGGCTGAATGTCTGGGTACCCTACGACCAGCGAAGCTGACACTTAAAATTAGCCATCATATTCATGTATTTTTTTAAATTAGGTTCTCTAGATTTTAATTCCAGTGGAGTTAACATACAGTGTTATATTAATTTCAGGTGTACAATACAATGACTCAGTTTTCTACACATCACTCAGGCTCATCAAGATAAATGTACTCTTGAATCCCCTTCACCTACTTCACCCAACCCTCCACCCACCTCTCCTCTGGTAACCATCAGTTTGTTCTCTATAGTTAAGAGTCTGTTTCCTGGTTTGTCTTTCTTTCCCTTGGCTCAGGAGACTTATCTAGAAAAACATTGTTATGGTCAATGTCAGAGAAATTACTGCCTGTGCTCTCTTCTAGACTTTTACAGTTTCAGGTCTCACATTTATGTCTTTAATCCATTTGAGTTTATTTTTGTATATAGTGTAAGCCTGCGGTCCAGTTTGATTCTTTTTCATATTGCAATCCAGTTTTCCCAATACCCTTTGTAGAAGAGAATTTTCCCATTGTATATTCTTGCCTCCTTTGTTGAAGAGTAACTGACCATATAACTGCAAGTTTACTTCTCGGTTTTCTACCCTGTTCCATTGATTTACATGTCTATTTTTGTGCCAGTACCTACTATTTTGATTACTATAGCTTTGTAATATAACTTGAAGTCTGGAACTGTGATGCCTCCAATTCTGTTTTTCTTTTTCAAGATTGCTTTGGCTTTTGGGATCTTGTGTTTCCAAATAAATGTTACAGTTATTTCTGTACAGTTAGGTCTGTGAAAAAGGCTGTAGGTTTTTTGATAAGGACTGCATTGACTCTGCAGATTGTTTTGGGTAGCATAGACATTTAACAATACTTGTTTTTCTAATCCATGAGCATGGAATGTCTTTCCATTTGTGTTTTCTTCAATTTCTTTCATCAATGTTTTATAGTTTGAGTACAGGTCTTTCACTTCCTTGGTGAAGTTCATTCCTAAGGTATTTTATTAATTTTGGTGCAATTGTAAATGCATTGTTCTCTTAATTTCTTTTTCCACTGCTTTATTATAGAAAGGCAACATATTTCCGTACATTGATTTTGTATCCTATGAATTTACTGAATTCAGTTATTACTTCTAGCAGGTTTTTTGTAGAACCTTTAGCATTTTCTATATACTATATTGTGACATCTGTTAACAGTGAAAGTTTTACTTTTTTCTCACCAGTTTAGATGCCTTTTCTTTTTGTTTGATTGCCATGGCTAGGATTCAGTTTTACAGCATTAAGTATAATGTTAACAGGATTTTTCATTTATAGCCTTTATGATTGAGGTATGGTCCCTCAAAACCAACCTTAAGTGTTTTTGTTTTTGTTTTTGTTTTTTTTGTTTGTTTTAAAGATTTTTTTTTATTCATTTGACAGAGATCACAAGTAGGCAGAGAGAGAGGAAGGGAAGCAGGCTCCCTGCCAAGCAGAGAGCCCGATGTGGGGCTCGATCCCAGGGGACCTGAGCCGAAGGCAGAGGCTTTAACCCACTGAGCCACCCAGGCACCCCTTGTTAAGTGTTTTTATCCTAAATGAATGTTGTACTTTGTCAAATGCTTTTTCTGCATCTACAGAAATGAACATAAGGTTTTTATCCTTTTTCTTATTGATATGTCATGTTGATTGAATCGCAAATATTGAAACAGCTTTGTATCTGAAGAATAAATCTGACTTGGTGGTGGTGAATGATTTTTTAATATATTGTTGGATTTCAGTTGCTAATATGTGGTTGAAGATTTTTGCCTCTATCTTCATCAGAGATATTGGCTTGGTGGTCTCTTTCTGTAATGTCTTTATCTGGTTTTGGAATCCTAATAATGCTACCTTCGTTGAATGAATTTGGAAGGTTTTTTTCTTTTTTCTCTTTTGGTAATAGCCTGAGAAGACTAGGCATTAAAGTGTCTTTAAATGATTAGTACAATTTACCTGTAAAGCCAGTTGGTCCTGGACTTTCATTGGCTGGGAGTTTTTTGACTACTGATTCAATTCTATTGCTAATAATTGGCCTGTTCAAATTTTCCATTTCTTCCTGCATAAGTTTTTATGTTTCTAGAAATGTATCCATTTCTTCTAGGTTGTCTAAATTATTGGCATATCATTTTTCATAATTTTCTCATATAATTGTTTGTATTTCTATGGTGTTGGTTGTTATTTCTCCTCTTTCATTTGTGATTTTGAGACCACTTTTTAATTTATGAGGCTGCCTAGGGGCTTATCAATTTTGTTGATTTTTTCAAAGAACCAGCTCGGGTTTTTTGGTTTTTGTTTTGTTTTGATCAGCTATAGTGTTTTTCTAGTTTCCATATCACTTATTTATTTCCTTCCTTCTGCTGGTATTGAGTTTGGTCTTTTTCTAGTTACTTCTGGTGTAAGGTTAGGTTGTCTGAGATTATTCTTCCTTCTTAAGGTAGGCCTGTATTGCTAGAAATGTCCCCCTATCAGAAATACTTTGCTACACCTCAAAGATTTTAATAATTGTGTTTTCATTTTCTTTGTCTCCATGTAATTATTTCTTCTTTCATTTCTTGGTTGACCCATTCATTTTTAAGTAGCATATTATTCAACCTCCATGAATTGGTGGTCTTCCTAGATTTTTTTCTGGTGACTGATGTCTAGTTTCACAACCTTGTGGTCAAAAAAAGATGCACAGTATGACTCCAATCTTTATTTTATTGAAACTTCTTTTGTGGCCTAATATGTGATCTACTCTGGAGAATTGTTCCATGTGCACTTGAAAAGCATATGTGTTCTGCATTTCTAGGATAGAGTGTTCTGAATATACTCTTAAATCCATCTTAAATCCATTGAATAACACATTAAATCCAATGTGTTATTCAAAGCCACTGTTTCCTATGCAAATCAAAATTACAATGAGATAGCACCTGACACCTGTCAGAATGGCTAAAATCAACAACACAAGATAAAACAGCTTGTTGGCAAGGATATGGAAATAAGGAAGCTTCTTGCACTGTTAGTGGGAAGGCACACCATACAGCCACTGTGGAAAACAGTATGGAGGATCCTTAAGAAGTTAAAAATACAACTTATGATCTAGCAATCATACTACTAGGTGCTTACCCAAAGAATACAAGAACACTGTTTCAAAGAGATACATACACAGTATGTTTATAGTAGTATTTACAACTACCAAGGTATGGAAGCAGCCCAAGTGCCCATTACTGATGAATTGATAAAGATATACAATAGAATATTATTCATCCATAAAAAGAATGAAATCTTGCCATTTGCAACAACAACTTCATTGCGTTGATTTTGTTGGGGGATCTGTTTCCTTCCCCCATATTAGAGCAGTTCTCAGCTATTATATCTTCAAATACGTTTTCTGTCCCCTATTCTCATTCTACTTCTGGGAAACCTGTAATGTGAAGGTTACTATGCTTGATGGAGTCACTGAGTTCTCTAAGTCTATTCTCATTTTGCATAACCCTTTTTTCTCTCACTTGCTGAGCTTGATGACTCTCCGTTACTGTCTCCCAGGTATTAATTCATTCTTCTGCTTCCTCTAGCTGCTATTTATTCAATTAGTATACTAATTTTATTAATTGTGTTCTCACTGATGTTATCCACTCTCTTCTCAAGTACAGAGAGTATCTTTTTGATCGTTACCCTAAATTCTCTAATCAGGTATATTACTTTTCTCATATTCACTTAGGTCTCTTGGTGTGATTCTGTCCTGTTCTTTCATTTGGGGCATATTCCTTTGTCTCTTTTTTTCCTAGCTCTGTGTCTATTCCCATGTGTTAGGAAAGTTAGCTATGTCTTTTGTTCTTGAAAGTAATGGGAGAAGCACACACTTTTAACAAGGTGGCACCTGTCTTCTCCCATAGGGGACACAGAACCACTGCTGAGACTGGGCTGGCTGTGGCTGTTCTGCAAAACATGGGCAGGGGATGCAGTTTTAACAAGGTGCCTATGACCTCTGCAGGAGGTTGGGAAAGGCAATGTTGGCCAGGTTTGCGTGGTCTTCTGGGGGAGAGGCTTGCGAGGCCAGGATGGAGTCAGGAACAGCTGGAGAGATGGGGCACAGTGTAAGCAATTTAGGTAGTGAATGTCTGTGCATCACTGGTGCCTGCAGGTGACTGTGATTATGCTGGAGAGCAAGGAAGGGAAATGGTGCCTGCCAGCTCACTTGCTCCTAGAGAAGTCTTCAGGGACCTGTGAGATTATTAACTACCTCTCCTTCTAGCGTGCTCCAGATTTTTTTTTTTTTTTCAAACTACACTTCTAAGCTGTATTTCCTCAGTCTCTTTGTTGTGCCAGCTCTTAAAGGGCAAGGACTCAGCTTCTTTGTACCCTCTAAGCTCTCTGAGCCAAGCCCACTGATTTTTAGAGTGCCAGGCTTTACATCCTGCCGGCTGTAAGAACTCATGAAATTTGGTCCTTCTACTTGTCAAAGCCAAATGCTATGGGAATTTGTCTTCTCTGTGCAGGCTTCCCAGTATGATGATCTGTTTCTCACCTTTCTCAACACTTGAGGTTCTTGCCCCCCCTCTGTTGGCCACACCTAGAGGGCTTTGCTCTCCACCACATCTCTACCTTTTCTAATGTCTTCAATGTGGCCTCTTTACATTTAGTTGTGCAGTTTGTTATTTCAGTCATGGGGTCATTTTTTAGGTTGTTTACATTGATGTGAATGTTATCTAGTTGCATTGATGAGACAAAGTGAGTTTAGCGTCCTCCTAATTCCACCATCTTCCCTATAACCCTCATGTAAAGATAATTTCAACTTTGATATTCCAAACGGAAAGTATTCTAAGTCATCTTAATGTTTTGGGATAATTATATGACATGTTTACTCCAAAGTAAATGCCTACTATACGAATAAAGATTTAATAAGAATTGCTTTTTGTTCTATATGCTCAATGGTAAAATTATTTCTGTCAAGGGAAATGAAATTCAGCCTGGCATTTTATTCAGTTGGATTCTGTGTTTGTTTTGTTTTCAATTATTTTTAAAATTTGAGTATAGTGACAGACGGTAGCTGCAATTATGGTGAACACAACAGTTACTGAATCACTATGTTGTACACCTGAAACTAATTAATATCGTGTGTCAAATTACTCTGAATTTAGGATATTAAACACCCCTCCCAAAAATGTTAATACCACTGAACAAAAAATTTAGGATAGCAACAACCATAGCAGAAATTCTGATGGCTCATAAGGTAAGACATATGTGAAATAATGACCCCTCCAGAGTTAGGATTACCAATAATTAATAACATTTATAGCTAATAAATGCAATATTACAACAAAAATATACCACTGACTCAGCTTGGTCACTAATTCCTCAATGTATGGTAGAATAGTTAAATAATTGTTTTTTAAAAAAGAAAAACTTTTCTTTAGAGATTTTCCAATATTCTCATCAATAATCAAAAAGTGTAATGTCTATGATATGATTTCTATTCACATATTTTAAATACCTCAAAATTCACTATAAACATAATTATGGAAATAGTTGTATATGGAAATAGTTGTATATGGAATCCTACAAATGTTACCTATGGTTATATAGTTAAATAAGACAAAGTATAAGTTAGATGCTTTAGTCTGATCCATTTGTTTTTAAAATTTGAGTTTCTCATATTTAGTTATTTGCCCAAATCTCAAAAAAATCAAATCCACATATTTTAAGATGTTTAAATTATATATATCAAAGGTAACTATTTTTTCTTGGAAGTGTGGGTGAAATGGGATGGGAAGATCATGTTATCTCCTGAGTATTCATTTTACACAGTCTAGTAAATAAAGGTTAAGAAGAGAAAAAAATTAACTTTGCAAAAGAATTAATGCTAGAAGTCTAGCAAATAGTAAACTATAAATAAAGTAAATTTATTGAATCATTAAATTGAAGCTATTCTGTATGTCTAAAAACAGTGTCCAGAACTCCATTTTATTCCTTCTTTTGAACAATGATTTAGATATACATCCAAGAAGTGAAGCTCCTTTGTGAGAAGTGTAGTATCTACAATATATATCTGGAGACCCAGAAGGAATTTCACCCACCTGTACATCCAGTAATAAGCAAACAGACCTTGGTCTGGGCTGTGAAAACAGCAAAGGCAGCAGACCTGGCCCAATTCCTCTCTTTGAGGTTATGAAAAAACTTGGAGAGCATGCACCTGGACAAATACCCACAGATGAGTCAGCCATCCCAAGGAGAGATTCCAGCATGTCACTGGAGCAAAAAACAAGTTTGGGTGCAGTAGAGACAGTAAGAGGAATTTACGCTAGGTACTCCACTCCCCACTACACAACAAAGGACTGAATTAGGGGCGCCTGGGTGGCTCAGTGGGTTAAGCCTCCTGCCTTCAGCTCAGGTCATGATCTCAGGGTCCTGGGATCGAGCCCCGCATCGGGCTCTCTGCTCGGCAGGGAGCCTGCTTCCCCCTCTCTCTCTGCCTGCCTCTCCACCTACTTGTGACCTCTCTCTGCCAAATAAATAAAAATCCTTAAAAAAAAAAAAAAAAGGACTGAATTATCCAGCAGCAGTAACTGCTCTAGCAGAAAAACTGGAGAGAGGTGAGAAAATGCATGGCTACCCTAGTTGTGTGGGATATTGCTTGAAATACCCATTTCTATCCAGCAGAGGAAGACTGGAAGAGGCAGATAAGAATATCAAATGACATGAAAGTGACAGGGTTCTTGCTAATTAAACTAAAGACTTCAACAAGAAATCTGCCCATGGTGCCTGGGAGAAGCTCACCCAAGAATCTCCCTCCTTGGGTCCATGGACACCCTCAATGCCTCCAGTGCTGAACCCACACCTCCCCCTACTCTGCAGTTGACTCCTTGTGCACATTCCTGAGTGGAGCCTTGAGAGCAGTTCTGGTAAATGGAGTGCTATCAGAAAAGCAGATCAGGGGCTGTGGGAAAGGAAGAAATGACAAATGTGAACTATATAGCACCACCTTCTATTAAACCCCAAAAGCAGAGAAAACCCTAAATATAAAAGCACCAATGAATAGTGTACCCCACATGAAGGCAACTCATATAGATTTAAAGAGGTATCAGCTACTTCAAATGTGAAGTATGAGAAGTTTATAATGGTATGTGCATATTATAAAAATAGATCACAAACCACCAAAATTTACACATCAAGGAATTGGAAAAAGAAAATAAGAGACTGCTATAAACAACTATATGCCAGAAAACTGGACAGCCCAGTTCAGAATAAATCCCTGAAAACATAAGACCCACTAAGACTGAAACAGGCAAACTAGAAAATTTAAATAGACTAATGAGTAAGGAGATTGTATCAGTAATCAAAAACCTACAAGACATAAAACCCAGGACCAGATGGCCTCACAGACAAGTTCAACCACACCTTTGAAGAAGAATTAATGCACTTCTTTCCCAAATAGGAGGGAACATCTCCAAACTCATTTTATAAGGCAAGAATTACCCTGATACCACAGCCAGATTAGGACACTTCCAGAAAACTAGAGAGCAAAAATATTAATGAAAATTCAAAATTCTCAGCAAAGTAAGTGAACCAAATTCGGCAATCCATTAAAAAGATTATATACCATGCCCATGTGAGATTTATCTTGGGGATGCAATGATGGTTCAACATAGACAAATCAATAAATGTGATACATCACATTCATAGAATAAAAGACAAAAATCACATTATCTCAAGATGCAGAAAAAGTATTTGACAAAATACAACATCCTTTCATGATAAAGTCTCCTCCCATTGGGTGTAGAAGGAATAACATTATAAAGTCCTTAATGGACAACCCCCCCAGTTAACATCATACTCAATGGTGAAAGGTAGATTTTTCACTAAGTTCAAGAACAAGACAAGGCTGTCCACTTTATTCTTATTCAACATATTGTTGGAAGCCCTAGTCAGAGCCATTAGGCGAGGCAAAAAAAATAAAATGTATACAAATGAGAAAGGAAGATATAAAACTATCATCACTTGCAGATGATACAACCTTATATATAGAAAATCCTGAAGACTCAAAGAGCTGTTGAACTAATCAACAAATTCAGTAAAGCTGCAAGAAATCAGTTGTTTCCATACACTAACAATGAAACATCTGACAATAAATAAAACTACCCCATTCTCAATTCCATAAAATATCTATACAATGAAGGCAAAACTTTGATGAAAAAACCGAAGATGCAAACATGTAAAGATATCCATGTGCACAGACCAGAAGAATTAACATTATTACTATCCATGTTACCCAAAGCCACCTATAGATTCAATGCAATTGCTATCAAAATTCCAATGGCATTTTTACAGAACTAGTAAGCAATATTAAAACTTGTATAGAACCACAAGACGACTCCCAATAAAGTAATCTTGAGAAAGAAGAATAAAGCTGTAGACATTGCATGTCTTTATTTGAAACTATACTACAAAGCTACAGTAATTAAAATAGTATGGTACTGGGGACACCGAGGTGGCTTAGTTGGTTAAGCAACTGACTCTTGCTTTCAGCTCAGGTCATGATCTCAGGGTTGTGATACTGAACCCCACATCAGGCTCCATGCTGGGCATGAAGCCTGCTTAAGATTTTCACTCTCTCTCTCCCTCTGCCCCTCCATGCCCACTTGTGCACATGTACATTCTCTCTCTCTCTCTAAAAAAAAAAAAAAGTATGGTACTGGCATTAAAACAGATACATATACAAATAAAACAAAATTGAGAATCCAGAACTAAACTCTTCCCTATAGAGTTAAATAACATTTAACAAGGGAGTCAAGAACATTCAATAGGAAAATGATAGGCTCCCCAACAAATAGTCTGGGAAAACTGGATACCCACATGCAGAAAAATCAGTTCGAACCCCTACATTACTCCACTCACAAAAATTAACTTGAAATAGATTAAAGACTTAAACATAAGACCCGATTTCCTAGAAAAAGACACAGGGAAGAAGTTTTTGACATTGCTCTATGTAATGATTTTTTGGGATATGACATAAAAAGCATAAGCAACAATAGCAAAAACGAATATGTGGGACCACAGCAAATTAGAAAACTTCGGCACAGAAAAAAAAAACAACAGAAATAAAAGGACAAAGTATGGAATGACAGAAAGTATTTGCAGAACACATTTGATAATGGATTAATATCCAAAACATATAGGGAAAAAATGCAACTCAAAACAATCCAATTACAAAATGGCAGAACTAAGTAGATATTTTTCCAAAGAAGACTTCCAAATGGCCAACAGGTATGTGAAAAGATATTCAACGTCACCATTAAGGAAATGGGAATCAAAACCACAATGAGATATCAACTCACAGCTGTAAGAATGGTTATCATCAAGTAGAAAAGAAATAAAAAGTGCTGGTGAGGAAGAGGAGTCAAGATGGAGGAGAAGTAGCAGGCTGAGACTACATCAGGTAGCAGGAGATCAGCTAGATAGCTTATCAAACCATTGCGAACACCTACAAATCCAACGGGAGATCGAAGAGAAGAACAGCAATTCTAGAAACAGAAAATCGATCACTTTCTGAAAGGTAGGACCAGCGGAGAAGTGAATCCAAAGCAACAGGAAGATAGACAGCGGGGGGAGGGGCTGGCTCCCGGCAAGCGGAGGAGCAACAGAGCACTAAATCAGGACTTTTAAAAGTCTGCTCCCCTGAGGGACATCGCTCCAGAAGCTAAACCGGGGTGAAGTCTATGCCAGGTCAGCGTGGCCCCAGGTCCCACAGGGCCACAGAAGGATCGGGGGTGTCTGAGTGCCACAGAGCTCGCAGGTATTAGAGCAGGAAAGCCGGCTAGAGAGACAGAGCCGAGGAGTGAGCTCTCAGCTCGGGGTTACCTTGAACCAGTCACAGCCTGGGTGAGCTGGGAGCGCGGCCAGAGGCCAGGGAGATGGGAGAGATTGGGCTCTTTTCTCTGAGGGCTCACTGAGGAGTGGGGCCCCAAGCTCTCGGCT
This sequence comes from Martes martes, assembly GCF_963455335.1. Lineage (NCBI taxonomy): Eukaryota > Metazoa > Chordata > Mammalia > Carnivora > Mustelidae > Martes > Martes martes. The sequence continues at coordinate 38,366,060 of NC_137901.1, read as the reverse complement.
CCTCCGGGCCGGAGACAGGGAGGCCGCCATCTTCATTCCCGTCCTCCAGAACTCTAGGGAAAGTGTTCAGGGGACAAAAGCTCCCGAAATCAAACCCGAGCAGATTACTTAGCCCGGCCCCTGGTAAGGGCGGTGCAATTCCGCCTTGGGCAAAGACACTTGAGAATCACTACAACAGGCCCCTCCCCCAGAAGATCAATAAGAAATCCAGCCAAGATCAAGTCCACCTACCAAGGAGAGCAGCAGAATTCTAGAGGAGGAGAAAGCAAAGCACGGAACTCATGGCTTTTCCCCCATAATTCTTTAGTCTTGCGGTTTTTTTTTTACTTTTATTTTTTTTTCTTCTGCCAATTTTTTTAACTTTTACCCTTTGCTTTTTTAACGTTTTTTAACTAGTTTAATATATATATATTTTTCTTTTTTATATTTTTTCTTTGTCTTCTTTTTTTTATTTTTTTTTTTTCTCCTTCTTTTTATTCCCTTTCTCCCCCCCATGATTTGAGGTCTCTTCTGATTTGGTTAAAGCGCATTTTCCTGGGTTTTTGCCACCCTTTTAGTATTTTATTTGCTCCTTCATATACTCTTATCTGGACAAAATAAGGCGGAAAACATCACCACAAAAAAAAGAACAAGAGGCAGTACCGAAGGCTAAGGACCTAATCAATACAGACATTGGAAATATGTCAGATCTAGAGTTCAGAATGACAATTCTCAAGGTTCTAGCCGGGCTCAAAAAAGACATGGAAGATATTAGACAAACCCTCTCTGGAGAGATAAAAGCTCTTTCTGGAGAAATAAAAGAACTAAAATCTAATCAAGCTGAAATAAAAAAAGCTATTAATGAGGTGCAATAAAAAATGGAGGCTCTTACTGCTAGGATAAATGAGGCAGAAGAAAGAATTACTGATATAGAAGACCAAATGACAGAGAATAAAGAAGCTGAGCAAAAGAGGGACAAACAAATACTGGACCACGAGGGGAGAATTCGAGAGATAAGTGACACCATAAGACGAAACAACATTAGAATAATTGGGATTCCAGAAGAAGTAAGAGAGAGGGGAGCAGAAGGTATATTGGAGAGAATTATTGGAGAGAATTTCCCTAATATGGCAAAGGGAACAAGCATCAAAATCCAGGAGGTGCAGAGAACTCCCCTCAAAATCAACAAGAATAGGTCCACACCCCGTCACCTAATAGTAAAATTTACAAGTCTTAGCGACAAAGAGAAAATCCTGAAAGCAGTCTGGGAAAAGAAGTCTGTAACATGGTAAAAATATTAGATTGGCAGAGGACTTATCCACGGAGACCTGGCAGGCCAGAAAGAACTGGTATGATATATTCAGAGCACTAAACGAGAAAAACATGCAGCCAAGAATACTATATCCAGCTAGGCTATCACTGAAAATAGAAGGAGAGATAAAAAGCTTCCAGGACAAACAAAAACTGAAAGAATTTGCAAACACCAAACCAGCTCTACAGGAAATATTGAAAGGGGTCCTCTAAGCAAAAAGTCTAAAAGTAGTAGATCAGATAGGAACAGAGACAATATACAGTAACAGTCACCTTACAGGCAATACAATGGCACTAAATTCATATCTCTCAATAGTTACCCTAAATGTTAATGGGCTAAATGCCCCAGTCAAAAGACACAGGGTATCAGAATGGATAAAAAAGCAAAACCCATCAATATGTTGCCTATAAGAAACTCATTTTAGACCTGAAGACACCTCCAGATTTAAAGTGAGGGGGTGGAAAACAATTTGCCATGTAATAGACATCAGAAGAAAGGTGAGGTGGCAATCCTTATATCAGATCAATTAGATTTTAAGCCAAAGACTATAAGAAGAGATGAGGAAGGACACTATATCATACTCAAAGGGTCTGTACAACAATAAGATCTAACAATTTTAAATATCTATGCCCCTAACATGGGAGCAACCAACTATATAAACGAATTAATAACAAAATCAAAGAAACACATCAACAATAATACAATAACAGTAGGGGACTTTAACACTCCCCTCACTGAAATGGACAGATCATCCAAGCAAAAGATCAACAAGGAAATAAAGGCCTTAAATGACACACTGGACCAGATGGACATCACAGATATATTCAGAACATTTCATCCCAAAGCAACAGAATACACATTCTTCTCTAGTGCACATGGAACATTCTCCAGAATAGATCACATCCTGGGTCACAAATCAGGTCTCAACCGGTATCAAAAGATTGGGATCATTCCCTGCATATTTTCAGACCACAATGCTCTGAAGCTAGAACTCAATCACAAGAGGAAATTTGGAAAGAACACAAATACATGGAGACTAAACAGCATCCTTCTAAAGAATGAATGGGTCAACCAGGAAATTAAAGAAGAATTGAAAAAATTCATGGAAACAAATGATAATGAAAACACAATGGTTCAAAATCTGTGGTACACAACAAAGGCAGTCCTGAGAGGAAAATATATAGTGGTACAAGCCTTTCTCAAGAAATAAGAAAGGTCTCAAATACACAACCTACACTTAAAGGAGCTGGAGAAAGAACAACAAAGAAAGCCTAAACCCAGCAGGAGAAGAGAAATCATAAAGATCAGAGCAGAAATCAATGAAATAGAAACCAAAAAAACAATAGAACAAATCAATGAAACTAGGAGCTGGTTCTTTGAAAGAATTAATAAGATTGATAAACCCCTTGCCAGACTTATTGAAAAGAAAAGAGAAAGGCCCCAAATAAATTCATGACTGAAAGAGGAGAGATCACAACCAACACCAAAGAAATACAAACAATTATAAGAACATACTATGAGCAACTCTACGCCAACAAATTTGACAATCTGGAAGAAATGGATGCATTCCTAGAGACATATAAACTACCACAACTGAACCAGGAAGAAATGGAAAGCCTGAACAGACCCATAACCAGTAAGGAGATTGAAACAGTCATCAAAAATCTCCAAACAAACAAAAGCCCAGGGCCAGACAGCTTCCCAGGGGAATTCTACCAAACATTTAAAGAAGAATTAATTCCTATTCTCCTGAAACTGTTCCAAAAAATAGAAATGTAAGGAAAACTTCCAAACTCATTTTATGAGGCCAGCATCACCTTGATCCCAAAACCAGACAAGGATTCCATCAAAAAAGAGAATTACAGACCAATATCCTTGATGAACACAGATGGCGAAAATTCTCACCAAAATACTGGCCAACGGGATCCAACAGTACATTAAAAGGATTATTCACCACGACCAAGTGGGATTTATTCCAGGGCTGCAAGTTTGGTTTAACATCCGCAAATCAATGTGATACAACACATTAATAAAAGAAAGAACAAGAACCATATGATACTCTCAATAGATGCTGAAAAAGCGTTTGACAAAGTACAGCATCCCTTCCTGATCAAAACTCTTCAAAGTGTAGGGATAGAGGGCACATACCTCAATATTATCAAATCCATCTATGAAAAACCCACCGCAAATATCATTCTCAATGGAGAAAAACTGAAAGCTTTTCCGCTAAGGTCAGAAACACGGCAGGGATGTCCATTATCACCACTGCTATTCAACATAGTACTAGAAGTCCTAGCCTCAGCAATCAGACAACAAAAAGAAATTAAAGGCATCCAAATCGGCAAAGAAGAAGTCAAACTATCACTCTTCGCAGATGATATGATACTATATGTGGAAAACCCAAAAGACTCCACTCCAAAACTGCTAGAACTTGTACAGGAATTTAGTCAAGTGTCAGGATATAAAATCAATGCACAGAAATCAGTTGCATTTCTCTACACCAACAACAAGACAGAAGAAAGAGAAATTAAGGAGTCAATCCTATTTACAATTGCACCCAAAACTCTAAGATACCTAGGAATGAACCTAACCAAAGAGGCTAAGAATCTATACCTAGAAAACTATAAAATACTCATGAAAGAAATTGAGGAAGACACAAATAGATGGAAAAATGTCCCATGCTCCTGGATTGGAAGAACAAATATTGTGAAAATGTCTATGCTACCTAAAGCAATCTACACATTTAATGCAATCCCTATCAAAATCCCACCCATTTTTTTCAAAGAAATGAACAAATAATCCTGAAATTTATATGGAACCAGAAAAGACCTCGAATAGTCAAAGGAATATTGAAAAAGAAAGCCAAAGTTGGTGGCATCACAATTCCGGACTTCAAGCTCTATTACAAAGCTGTCATCATCAAGACAGCATGATACTGGCACAAAAACAGACACATAGATCAATGGAACAGAATAAAGAGCTCAGAAATAGACCCTCAACTCTATGGTCAACTAATCTTTGACAAAGCAGGAAAGAATGTCCAATGGAAAAAAGACAGCCTCTTCAATAAATGGTGTTGGGAAAATTGGATGGCCACATGCAGAAAAATGAAATTGGACCATTTCCTTACACCGCACACGAAAATAGACTCAAAATGGATGAAGCACCTCAATGTGAGAAAGGAATCCATCAAAATCCTTGAGGAGAACACAGAGCAGCAACCTCTTCGACCTCAGCCACAGCAACGTCTTCCTAGGAACATCGCCAAAGGCAAGGGAAGCAAGGGCAAAAATGAACTATTGGGATTTCATCAAGATCAAAAGCTTTTGCACAGCAAAGGAAACAGTTAACAAAACCAAAGGACAACTGACATAATGGGAGAAGATATTTGCAAACGACATGTCAGATAAAGGGCTAGTGTCCAAAATCTATAAAGAACTTAGCAAACTCAACACACAAAGAACAAATAATTCAATCAAGAAATGGGCAGAAGACATGAACAGACATTTCTGCAAAGAAGACATCCAGATGGCCAACAGACACATGAAAAAGTGCTCCACATCACTCGGCATCAGGGAAATACAAATCAAAACCACAATGAGATACCACCTCACACCAGTCAGAATGGCTAAAATTAACAAGTCAGGAAATGACAGATGCTGGCAAGGATGCGGAGAAAGGGGAACCCTCCTACACTGTTGGTGGGAATGAAAGCTGGTGCAACCACTCTGGAACACAGCATGGAGGTTCCTCAAAAAGTTGAAAACAGAGCTACCCTATGACCCTGCAATTGCACTACTGGGTATTTACCCTAAAGATAAAAACGTAGTGATCCAAAGGGGCACGTGCACCCAAATGTTTATAGCAGCAATGTCTACAATAGCCAAACTATGGAAAGAACCTAGATGTCCATCAACAGATGAATAGATAAAGAAGTTGTGTTATATATACACAATGGAATACTATGCAGCCATCAAAAGAAATGAAATCTTGCCATTTGTGATGTGGATGGACTAGAGGGTATCATGCTTAGTGAAATAAGTCAATCGGAGAAAGACAACTATCATATGATCTTCCTGATATGAGCAAGTTGAGATGCAACATGGGGGGTTAGGGGGGTAGGAGAAGAATAAATGAAACAAGATGGGATCGGGAGGGAGACGAACCATAAGTGACTCTTAATCTCACAAAACAAACTGAGGGCTGCCAGGGGTAGGGGGATTGGGAGAGGGTGGTGGGGTTATGGACATTCGGGAGGGTATGTGCTATGGTGAGTGCTGTGAAGTGTGTAAACCTGGCGATTCACAGACCTGTACCCCTGGGGATAAAAATACACTATATGTTTATAAAAAATAATAATAAATAAAAAAATTAAAAAAAAATCTTAAAAAAAAAAAAAGTGTTGGCGAGGATGTGGAATATAAATTGGTGTAGCCATAATGGAGAACAGTATGGAGGTTCCTCAAAAAACTAAAATGATCCAGCAACCCACTTCTGAGTATATAGCTAAAGGAAATAAAATAGGATGTTGAAGAGATATATGCACTTCCATGTTTACTGAAGTATTATACATGATAACCAAAATATGGAAACAATGTGTCTCTTAATGGATGAGTGGATAAAGAATTTGTGATATATTTATATGTATTCATATATTTATATCACAACTTCTTTATCCACTCATATATACACAAAAGGGAATATTTAGCCATGTAAAAGATATATATATATAAATGTATACATACATAAATATACACACACACACACACACACACACAAAATATGTATATAATGTAAACATACATAGAAGGGATTATTTAGCCATATAAAAGAAGGAGATCATGCCATTTCCAATTAAATAGATGGACCTTGAAGATATTTCGCTAAGTGATATGTCAGAAAAAGACAAATACTCTAGGATATCCCTTATCTGTATGGAGTCTACAAAAACCAAACTTAAAAAACATATTGTATGACGGTGGTTATCAGCAGTATGGGGTGGGGGTGAAGAGATCAGGGATATGTTAAGGGTACAAACTTAGAATAAGTAGATAAATAAGTCCTTGAGATCTAAAGCATAGCTTAGTTATTATAGATAAGAATGTCATATTGAAACTTCAAAGTTGCTGAGACTAGATCTTAATTATTGCCACCACCACAAAAAAAATTATCTGACATGACAGAAGTGTTAACTAACACTACAGTGGTAATCATATTGCAATATATAAATAAATAAACACATAGTATACCTTAAAGTTAAACAATGTTATGTCAATTATGTCAATAATGTTATGTACAATTATTCAAAACCATTAAGGAAACAGCGATACATCTGAAATGATAAAAACTTCTCCTTAGTATCCTTTTAATCAATAAACCTTGGGGGTAAAAATACAGATTCAAGGCATAGAGAATTAAAAGGAAACAGCATTCTCAACACATTAGACCAGATTGTCTCAACAGACATACACGGAATATTCTATCAAACTACAGACTACACATTCTTCTCATGTACACATGAAACATTCTCCAGGACAGTTCATATTAGGTCACAAAGTAAGTTTAATAAATTTAAGAAGATTAAAATCCTATCAAGCATCTTTTCTGAACACAATGGTACAAACTAGAAATCAAGTATGAGAAAAGTAGAAAATTCACAAATCATGGAGCTGAAACAACCAATGCTAGTAAACAACTAATGGGTCAAAGAAAAAATTACAAAAGAAAATACCTTGAGACATAAGTAAGTAGAAAAACAACCTATCAAAACTTAAGGAATGCAGCAAAAGCAGGTTTTTAAAAAATATTTCTTTCTTTCTTCTAGGTAAGAAAAAGAAAAGCCATCCAAATTAGAAAGAAAAAAGTAAAGCTTCCATTATTCACTGATGACATATTATATATAAACTCTATTATAGTAGTTTTTTTTTTTTGATGGAATCTTTAAACAAATTCAGTAAAGTTGCAGCATACAAAATCAATATACAAAAATTTGTTGTGATTCTGAACATTAATAAATTATCAGAAAATTAAGAACACAATTCCACTTAGAGTTGAATCAAAAAGAATAAACTAATTAGGAATAAATTTAACCGAGGAGGCAAAAGACCTATACTCTGAAAATTTTAAGACATTGATGAAAGAAATTAAAGCCAAAACTAATAAAAAGCTATTCTATACCCACAGATTGGAAAAAATTTTCCATATTGCTGAAAGCAATCTACAGATTCAATAAAATGATATTTTTATAGAAATGGAACATATAACCCTAAAATTTGTGTGGTACAACAAAAAGACCCTGAATAGGCAAAGCAAACTTGAGAAAGAAGAACAAAGCTGGAGACATCACACTCCCTGACTTCAAACTATGTTACCACAGTGATAATAAAAACAAAATATTATTGGCATAAAAGCATTTGCATAGATTAATGGAAAAGAATTGAGAGCCTAAAAATAAATCTATGCATATATGGTTCATTATATTATGAAAAAAGTACCAAGAATATGCAATGAAGAAAGACTTTCTCTTCAATAAATGGTGATGGAAAAATTGGACACTGTCTTTCACCATGGACAAAAATGAATTACTCAAAATGAATTAAAGACTTGAATGTAAGACCTGAAATGATAAAATTCCTAGAACAAATGACAGGCCATAATCTCCTTAGAGATTATCATCTTGATGATGATTTTTAAATCTGTCACCACAAGCAAAAGCTAAAAATGGAAAAATAAACAAATGCGACTAAATAAAACTAAAGAGCTTCTGCACAGCAAAGAAAACTGGCTACAAAAATAAGTGTCAACCTACTGAATTGGAGAAAATATTTGCAAGTCATATATCTGATGATAGTAAATACCAAAAACATATAAAGAAATCCTATAACTCAACACCCTAAAAAACAAATAAGCAGAGGATCTGAATTGACATTTTTCTTTTTCTTTTTCTTTTTTTAAGATTTTATTTATTTATTTGACAGAGATCACAAGTAGGCAGAGAGGCAGGCAGAGAGAGAGGAGAAAGCAGGCTCTCCATGGAGCGGAGAGCTCGATGCAGGTCTCGATCCCAGGACCCTGGGATCATGACCTGAGCTGAAGGCAGAGGCTTTAACCCACTGAGCCACCCAGGTGCCCCTGAACTGACATTATTCTAAATGGCAGATGGCCAACAGACACATGAAAAGATTCTCAACAACATTAGTCATCAGGGAAATGCAAATCAAAACCACAAAGTGATATCATGTTACATGTGTTAAGATGGCTTCTATCTTAAAGACTAGAAGTAACAAGTTTTGGTAAGGATGTGGAGAAAAGGGCCCCATGTACCCTGCTTGTGGTAAGACAAATTAGAGCAGCCACTGTGGAAAACAGTATGGGAGTCCTCTAGAAATTAAGAATAGAATTATCGCATGACTCGGCAATTTCACTTCTGGGTATTTATCCAAAGAAAATGAAAAACATTAACTCAAAAGTATATGCACCCACATGTTCATTGCTGCATTATTTACAACAGCCAAAATATGGAAACAATCTTAAGTGTCCTCTGATGGATAAATGGATAAAGAAAACATAATATACAATTTTTATTTAGATAATAAAGAAATCTTGCCATTTGCAATAATATGGATGGTCCCTGAAGGCTTTACACTAAGTGAAATAAGTTGTGCCAAGAAAAATAAATACTGTATGATCTTACTTATACATGGAGTCTTAAAAAAAATCAAACTAAGCTCAAAGATACAGAGAATAAACTAGTGGCTATCAAAGTGGGGGTTGATTGAAGAACAAATCAGAGATGAAGAACTCAATTAACTGAATTAAACACACTGGGTAGAATACATAGACTAGAAAAAGAAGAACAAATCAGTGACAATGGGGGACAGAGTAATGGAAAGAAATCAAGCTGAACAGGAGAGAGAAAAAATAATAATAGAAAATGAAAATGATTAGGGGAACTCAACAACACCATCAAGTGTAATAACATTCACATTACAGGTTTCCCTGAAATAGAATTCAAAGGGGATAGAAAATGTAGGAAGAAATAATAGCTGAAAACATCCTGAATCTGGGGAAGGAAACAGAAATCCAAATCCATGAGACACAGAGAGCCCTCAATAAAATCAATCCAAGGAGGTCCACACCAAGCCACATAGTAATTAAAATGGCAAATGGTAATGATAAAGAGAGCATTCTGAAAGCAGCAATAAAAAGTTACATTCAAGGAAAAACCCATAGGGCCATCAGCTTATTTTTCAACAGAAACATTGCTGGCCAGAAAGAAGTGTCATGATATACTCAAAGAATTGAAAGGGGGGAGAAATACACTAACCAGAAATACACTAACAAATACACTAACCAGAAAGACTACCAATGAGAATAGAAGGAAAGAGAGCATTTTCAGGACAAAAATTAAAAGAATTCATGAACACCAAACCAGTCCTACAAGAAATGTTAAGGAGGACTCTGAGTGGCAAGGAAAGATCATAAGTAGGAGTAAGGAAAATAGAAAGCACGAAAGCAGTAAAATTAAGCATATCCAAAAAATCAGTCAAGGCATTTACAAAATAAAAACAAATAAAGTATGATAACATATATCTAAAATATTTGGAGGGGAGAGGAGTATAAATTTAATGCTCTCAGAATGGGCTCAAACTTAAGTGACCATCAACCTAATACAGACTGCTATATGCATAAGATGTTATTAATAAACCTAATAGTAATGACAAATCAAAAACCAGTAATAGATGAAAAACTAAAAGAGAAAGGAATCCAATCATATCACTAAAGCAGGCAGCAAACCATGTGAGAAGAGTGCAAGAAAAGAAAGGAATGGAGAACTACAAAAACAAACAATACAACCAACCAAACAAAAACAAAACAACCATAAAACAAGTAATAAAACAGCAATATATATGTATCAATAACTTAGAATGTAGATGTACTAAATTCTCCAATCAAAAGGCATAAGATCATAGAATGGGTTAAAATATAAAACTATATGCTGCCTACAAGAGACTCATTTTAGATCTAAAGACACATGCAATTAAAAGTGAAGGCATGGACATAAAATCAGAAGGTATGGGCAACACAGAGTCACTGACGACTCTGTAGTCAGAGTACTTTTTAGTGCTCTGTATTTAGAAACCAAAGTTAGGGGAAGAACTTTAATAAGAAAACAGAAATAAGGATATGGAGAGAGGAGGGGCAAGATGGGAGAGGAGTAGGAGATCCTATTTCAACCAGTCCCCTGAACTGAGCTTGATATCTACCAGAGCACTCTGAAGACCCATGAAATCAGCCAGAGATGTAAGATTATACACTTCTAGACCTCTACGGAGGCAGAGGATCATCAGTGGAGAGGAACATAGGAGTTGGGAGTGTGTGGACTGCTATCAGAAGATAAACAGAAGGGGGAAGAAGCCATCAGAAGTGAGCTATATGTTAAGTAATACCCCAACTCGAAAGTGCCCTGTGCTTGGGGACCAGCATTAGCTTGAGAGACTGGTGGCTGCAAGATAAGAAGGGATTGATAACAGCACTCAAATAGTACAAGGGATTTAAGGGAAAATTGCTGGGACCAGATGGTCGCAGGCACAGACCTAAGCCCATGGTCTCAGGATGGCTGTAGTCGGTGCCTGCCCACACCTGAGCAGCCTAGAATGGGCTCTAGTCAGTGGTCCTTGGGGCTAGACGCTACTTTGGACACCAAAGCCACCTCTGCTGCCTCCACCATTGCTGGGGCTGAGCACACCTAGTGTGAGCATGGGCATGGGCCCAAGACAGTGGTCCTGGGAATGGCAGCCCCTGGGGCAGGGCTCACCCAGACCAGTATTGCTCGCAGTTTTGGTGGCATGGAGGAACAGAGACAAGCAGGGGCCTCAGGCGACAACTGAGACAATGGGTAGGGGTGCATACCACCTGTGGGAGGTTGCAATGTTCAGCAGAGTTTGCAGGGAGGAGTCTGAGTGTACTGGACCACCCAGAGGAGAATAGTGTGAGGATTCTCTCTGAGGAGGAGGTCTGGGTGCAGACAGATTCTTTCTTTGCTCTGACCCTCTGAAAAGCCACAAAAAGCCACCAAAGAACAAAACCTCCAGAGAATAAAAGCTTGAAAAACCAGCTTCCACGGAGCCCAGCCTCTTGATAGCAGGCAGGGCAACTCCGCCCAAGCAAGACTGACTGAAAAACAATGCTGCAGGCCCCTCCCACAGAAGACAAGCCGAAAGAACAAGAGGACAATAATAAGGACAACAAAAAGAATAAGAACAAGAGAACAACCACAACCTTAAAACTGTAAAACTGCAACATCAGGGGAAAACAATGTATTAACCTCCCGATATTGCCCCACAGCCTGTATATTCTTAGATACAACTTCTCTCTCTCTCTCTTTTAAAATTGATTCACATGATTCTTGTTCTTTTTTTAGATTTTTTTTACCTACTTACCATTTCAACTAGATGTTTAACACAACATATTTGATAGTAACTTTTTAACTTGAACTTTTTTCATACATATATTTTTGTTTTTCTTTTTCTTTTTATATATATGTATAGATATAAGTTTCAAGTAGTCCTTTTTCCCTATTCAACACTACCTCTACATATACACCCATTTTAATTTCCCTGTATCTCTGGAAATTTGAGTCCTCTTCCAAAGATAACAAGATAATACCCATGAAGAACTGAAATACCCTTCCTCGCCCACATCAAGGGATTATAACTACCTTCCCATCACTGCCCCCTCTTTTTATTTTGTGTTTTTATTACTTTTTCTTATTCTTTTGTCTGTGTTTCTGTGTGTGTGTGTTTGTACTTTATAAATCTTATTTTGGGGGTTCACCTGGCTGCGTTTTTCTTTTTTTTTTTTCTTTTTCTCTTGTCGGTCTTTTTATTTGATCGTTTTTGTACTTTATAAATCTTACTCTTCGGGCTCATTTTGGCTGTTTTTTTTTTTTTTTTCTTTTCTTTCTTTCTTTCTTTTTGGTGTGTCTCCCAATTACTCCGAAGCTTTCCAGGGTGCACCTTGTCTGAATTGTGGTTAATATTTTCAGCTATACATCCCCTCAACCACCTCTCACCAGAAATACTAGGAGAAGGAACCCCCAACAGAGGAAAAATTCAGAGAATGTGACATCTGCCACAGAACTATTGGATATGGACATAAGCAAGATGTTGGAAATAGAATTCAGAGTAACAGTTATCCAGACAATGGCTAGGTTGGAGAAAACCATTAGTGGCAACATAGAATCTCTAAGGGAAGAAGTGAGAGCTGATTTGGCAGAACTTAAAAATGCTGTCAATGAGATCCAATCTAATCTAAATACTCTAACAGCTAGAGTAAATGAGGCAGAAGATTGAATTAGTGATCTAGAAAACGAACTCATAGAAAAGAAGGATCAGGAGAAGGCATGGAACAAACAGCTTAGAAGTCATGAAAACAGAATTAGAGAAAATAAATGATGCCATGAAATGTCCAATGTCAGAATTATTGGGTTCCCTGAGGGGGTGGAGAGAGAGAGAAAGGGCTAGAAGATATCGTTGAGCAAATACTAGATGAGAATTTCCCTAATCTGGGGAATAGAACAAGTGTTCACGTCCTAGTGGCAGAGAGAACACCCCCAAAGATTGAGGGTAGAAAAACCTCCAGACATGTAATTGTGCACAAATCTTAAATTCAGAGAAAATATCTAAAGGGCAGCTAGGGGGAAGAGATTCCTTATGTACACAGGGAGGAACATCAGAATAATGTCAGACTTGTCCACAGAAATCTGGCAAGCCATATTCAGGGCATTAAATGAGAAGAACATGCAGCCAAGAAAACTTTATCTGGCAAGGCTGACATTCAGAATGGATGGAGAGATAAAGAGCTTGCAAGACTGGAAAAGACTATAAGATTATGTGACCACCAAGTTGGCAATACAAGAAATATTAAGGGGGCATTCTATAAAAGAAGATAGACCCCAAGAGTGATATTGAACAGGAATTTACAGAGACAGTCTATAGAAACAAGGACTTCACAGGCAACATGATGACAATAAAAACATATCTTTCAATAATCACTCTTAACGTGAACGGCCTAAATGCTCCCATTCAATGGCACAGGCTTGCAGATTGGATAAAAAGACAGGACCCATCCATATGCAGTCTAGAAGACAGGCATTTTGAACCTAAAGATACACTAAGACTGAAAGTGAAGGGATGGTAAGCCATCTTTCATGCCAACGGGCCTCAAAAGAAAGCTGGGGTAGCGACTCTTCTATCAGACAAATTAGATTTTAAGCTAAAGACTACAGTCAGAGATACAGAAGAACACTACATCATTCTTAAAGGGTATATCACCAAGAAGATCTAACAATTGTAAATATTTATGCTCCCCACGTGGAAGCAGCCAATTACATAAGACAATTTATACAAGAAATAAACATTGATAAGAATATGTTAATTGTAGGGGATCTTGACATGCCACTTTCAGCAACAGAAAGATATTATTAGATAGATTAGGTAGATTAATAGAAAGATCATCTAAGCAGAAAATCAACAAAGAAACACGAGTTTTGAATGACACATAGGCCCAGATGGACCTCATGTATAGAACATTCCACCTTAAAACAACAAAATACTCCTTCTTCTCAAGTAAACATGGAACTTCCTCCAGAATAGACCACATACTAGTTCACAAATAAGGCCTCAACCGATACCAAAAGATTGAGATTATTCCCTGCATATTCTCTGACCACAATGCTTTGAAACTAGAACTCAACCACAAGAAAAAGTTTGGAAGGAGTTCAAACATTTGGAAGCTAAAGACAATCCTGCTCAAAAATGTTTGGATCATGGGACGCCTGGGTGGCTCAGTTGGTTAGGCAGCTGCCTTCGGCTCAGGTCATGATCCCAGCGTCCTGGGATCGAGTCCCACACTGGGCTCCTTGCTCGCCGGGGAGCCTGCTTCTCCCTCTGCCTCTGTCTGCCAGTGCTTGCTTGCACGCTCTCTCTCTCTCTCTCTGACAAATAAATAAATAAAATCTTTAAAAAAAAAATGTTTGATCAACCAGGAAATAAAAGAAAAACTTAAACAATTCATGGAAACCAATGAGAATGAGGACACATAGGTCCAAAACCTATGGGATACAGCAAAGGCAGTCTTAAGGGGGAAATACATAGCCATCCAAGCCTCCCTCAAAAAAACTGAAAAGTCCAGAATACACCAGTTCTCTTTATGCTTTAAAGAACTGGAGAATCAATAACAAATTAAGCCAACCCCACACACGAGCAGAGATACTGAGTTAGAAACCAGAGATATAGTAGAACACATCAACAAAACTAGAAGCTGGTTCTTAGAAAGAATTAATAAGATCGGTAAACCACTAGCCAGACTAATCCAAAAGAAAAGAGAAAGAACCCAAATTAACAAAACTATGATGAAAGGGGAGAGATCACGACTAATACTAAGGAAATAGAAACAATCATCAGAAATTATTATCAACAGCTATATGCTAATAAGTTAAGCAAACTAGAAGAAATGGATGCATTCCTGGAAAACTATAAACTTACCAGACTGGAACAGGAAGAAACTGACAACCTGAATAGGCCAATATCTAGTAACGAGATTGAAGCAGAGATCAAAAACCTCCCAAAAAACAAGAGTCCAGGACCTGATAGATGCCCTGGGGAATTCTAACAAACATTCAAAGAAGAAATATTACCTATTCTCCTAAAGCTGTTTCAAAAAATAGAAACAGAAGGAAAGCTTCCAGACTTTTTCTATGAAGCCAGCATTACCTTGACCTCCAAACCAGGCAAAGACCCCATCAAAAAGGAGAATTTGAAATAAATATGGATGTCAAGATTCTCAACACGATCCTAGCTAATAGGATCCAACAATACATTAAAAAGATTATCCACCATGACCAGGTGGGACTTATCCCTGGGATGCAAGGCTGGTTTAACATTCGCAAATCAATCAATGTGAAAGAACAAATCAATAAGAGAAGAGAGAAGAACCACATGGTCCTCTCAATTGATGCAGAAAAAGCATTTGACAAAATACAGCATCCTTTCCTGATTAAAACTCTTCAGAGTATAGGGATAGAGGGACCATTCCTCAACTTCATAAAATCCACCCATGAAAAATAAATAAAATATCATTCTCACTGAAAAAGCTGAGAGCTTTCCCATGGAGATCAGGAACATAACAAGGATGCCCACTCTTGCCACTATTGTTCAACATAGTA
This sequence comes from Martes martes, assembly GCF_963455335.1. Taxonomy (NCBI): domain Eukaryota; kingdom Metazoa; phylum Chordata; class Mammalia; order Carnivora; family Mustelidae; genus Martes; species Martes martes. Next base: position 38,350,542 of record NC_137901.1, on the reverse strand, counting down.
CTAGAAGTTCTAGCAACAGCAATCAGACAACAAAAAAATAAAATGTATTCAAATTGGCAAAGAAGTCGTCAAACTCTCTTCGCAGATGACATGGTACTTTATGTGGAAAACCCAAAAGACTCCACCCGCAAATTACTAGAACTCATACAGCAATTCAGTAATGTGACAGGATATAAAATCAATGCACAGAAATCACTTGCTTTCTTATACACTAACAACGAAACTGTAGAAAGGAAAATTAGAGAATCAATTCCATTTATAATAGCACCCAAAACCATGGGATACCTTGGAATAAACCTAACCAAAGTAAAAGATCTATACTTGAGGAACTACAGAAGACGACGACGACACAAAAAGACAGAAAGACATTCCATGATCATGGATCAGAAGAATAAACATAGTTAAAATGTCTATGCTTCCCAGAGCAATCTATACTTTCAACACCATCCCAATCAAAATACCATCGGAATTTTTCAAAGTGCTAAACAAATAATCCCAAAATTTGTATGGAAACAGAGAGGACCCCAAATTGCCAAAGAAATGTTGAAAAGAAAAACAAAGCTGGGGCAGCACGTTGCCTGATTTCAAGCATTATTATAAAGCTGTTAATACTAAGACAGCAGGATACTGGCACAAAAACAGACACACAGACCAATGGAAAAGAGGGGAGAGCCCAGAGATAGACCCTCAACTCCATGGTCAAATAATCTTCAACAAAGCAGGAAAAAATATCCAGTGCAAAAAAAGACAGTCTCTTCAATAAATGGTGCTGGGAAAATGGACAGCTATATACAGAAGAACAAAACTCAACCATTCTCTTACACTATACACAAAGATAAACTGAAAATGGATGAAAGACCTCAATGTGAGACAGCAATCCATCAAAATCCTAGAGGAGAACAGAGGCAGTAACCTCTTCGACATCAGCCACAGCAACTTCTTTCAAGACACGTCTCCAAAGGCAAGGGAAACAAAAGCGAAAATGAACTTTTGGGACTTCATCAAGATGAAAAGCTTCTGTACAGCAAAGGAAATGGTCAACAAAACAAAGAGGCAACCCACGAAATGGGAGAAGATATTTGCAAATGACACTACAAAGACTGATATCCAGGATGTATATGGAACTTCTCAAACTCAACACCCAAAAAACAGATAATCAAGTCAAAAAATGGGCAGACGGCGTAAACAGACATGTCTCCAATGAAGATAAACAAATGGCTAGCAGACACATGAAAAAATGTTTACCATCACTAGTCATCAGGGAAATTAAAATCAAAAGCACATTGAGATACCACCAGAATGGCAAAAATTAACAAGGCAGGGAAAAACAAATGTTGGAGAGGATGTGGAGAAAGGGAAACCCTCTTACACTGTTGGTGGGAATACAAGGTGCTGCAGTCACTTTGGAAAACAGTGTGGAGATTCCTCAGGAGATTAAAAATAGAGCTACTCTATGACCCAGCAATTGTACTACTGGGTATTTACCCAAAGATACAGATGTAGTGAAAAGAAGGGCCATATGTACCCCAATGTTCATAGCAACAAAGTCCACAATAACCAAACTGTGGAAAGAGCCGAGACACCCTTCAACAGACAAATGGATAAAGAAGATGTGGTCCATATATACAATGGAATATTATGCAGCCATCAGAAAAGATGAATACCCAACTTCTGCATCAACATGGATGGGACTGGAGATTATGCCGAGTGAAATAAGTCAAGCAGAGACAGTTAGCTATCATATGGTTTCACTTACTTATGGAACATAAGGAATAACATGAAGGACATTACGAGAAGGTAAGGAAAAGTGAAGGGGGGGAAATCAGAGTGGGAGATGAACATGAGACACTGTGGACTCCAAGAGACAGACTGAGGGTTTTAGAGGGGAGGGGGGTGGAGGGATGGGTGAGCCTGGTGGTGGGTCTTAAAGAGGGCGTGTATTGCATGGAGCACTGGGTGTTATATGTAAACAATGAATCTTGGAACACTATACCAAAAACTAATGATGTATGGTGAGTAACAGAACACAATAAAAAATTTCAAAAAAGTGAAGGGATAGAAAAGCATTTATCATGCAAGTGGAAGTGAAAAGAAAGCTGGGGTAGGAAAACTTGTATCAGAGAAAATAGAAACAAAGACTATAAAAAGAGACAAAGAAGGGCATTATATAATCATAAAGGGAATATCTAGGAAGATACAATTATAAATATTTATGTACCAAATGTAGGAGCATCCAGATATATAAAGCAACTAATAACAAACATAAAGAAAGTGATCAGTAGACAGGAGAGAGTGGTGGGGAAATGGACATTGGGGAGGGTATGTGCTATGATGAGTGCTGTGAAATGTGTAAACCTGGTGATTCACAGACCTGTACCCCTGGGGATAAAAATACATTATATGTTTATTAAAATAAAATAAAAAAATAAAAAAAAAAGTGGTCAGTAGTAACACAAAAATAGTAGGGGTCTTTAACACTCTCTTTACATCAATGGTTAGATCATCCAAAAAGAAAATCAACAAGGCAAGAGTGACGTTAAGTGACACACCGGACCAAATGGATCTGACAAATATAAATAAGATATTCCATCCTAAAACAGCACACACAGAACATTCTCCAGAACATATCACATTTTAGGCTACAAAACAAGTCTCAACAAATTCAGAAGGACCAAAGTTATATCATATATGTTTTCTAACCACAATGCCATGAAATTAGAAATTAACTACAAGAAAAAATCTGGAAAGAACACAAATACGTGGAGGTTAAATAATATGCTACTAAACAATGAATCAATCAACTAAGAAATCAAGAAGAAATTCAAAAGTACAACAAGACAATGAAAGTGAACACACAACAGTCCAAAATCATTGAAATGCAGCAAAAGCTGTTCAGGGGGGAGGTTTATAGCAACACAGGCCTACCTCATGAAGCAAGAAACATCACAAACAAAAATCTAAACTTACACCTAAAGGAGCTAGAAAAAGAAGAACAAAACACATACTACTAGAAGGAAGAAAGTAATAAATTATAGAACAGAAATAAACAAAATAGAAACTGAAAAAACAATAGGATAAATTAATGAAAACAGGAGCTGGTTCTTAGAAAAGATCAACAAAACTAATAAACTTTAGGCAGATTCATCAAAAGAGAGGACTCAAAATCAGAAGTGAAACAGGAGAAATAACTGACACCAAGAATACAAAGAATAGTAAGAGGATATTATGAAAAATTACATGCCAACAAATTTGACAACCTAGAAAGAATGAATAAATTCTTAAATTCAACCAGGAAGAAACAGAAATTTGAACACACCAATTACCAATAATGAAATTTAATCAGTAATTTAAAAACTTCCAATAAACCAAAGTCTAGGACCATACAGCTTCATAAGTGAATTCTGCCAAACATTTAAAGAGTTAATATCTATTCTTCTCAAACTATTTCAAAAAATGTAAGAGAAAGGAAACCGTCCAAGCTAGCATTACTCTGACACCAAAACCAGATAAAGAAACTACAAACCAATATTTGTGATGAACACAGATGTAAAACTCCTCCACAAAATATTAGCAAAATGAATTCAACAATACATTAAAAAAAATCATTCACCACAATCAGGTGGGATTTATTGCAGGGTTGTGAGGGTGGTTCAATATTCACAAATCAATCGTGGTACATCACATCAAGGATAAAAACCATATGATCATTTTAATAGGTGTGGAAAGCATTTGACAAAGTACAACACCCATTTACGATAAAAGCCCTTAAAAAAGTAGGCTAAGGGGAAAATATCTCAACATAATAAAGGCCATATATGAAAAACCCACAGCTAACATTGTACTCAATGGTGAAAAACTGAGAGGTTTTTTTCCCCCTTAAGGTCAGGAACAAGACAAGGGTGTCCACTTTCACTACTTTTATTCAACATAGTAATGGGTGTCCTGGCTGCAGAAACCAATAAGGAAAATAAATTAAAAACATCCAATTTGGTAAGGAAGGAACTATCACTATTTACAGATGACCTGACAGTGTATACAGGAAACCCTAGAGACTCCATCAAAAAACTGCTAGAAGTGACAAATGAATTCAGTAAGGTCTCAGGATACAAAATCAGTATATAGGAATTTGTTGCATTTCTAGACACTAATAATGAATTAAGAAAACAGTCCCAGTTACAATTGCACCAAAAAAGTGAAATACTTAGGAATAAACTCAACCAAGGAGGTGAAAGACCTGTACTTCGAAATCTTTTAAAGCATTGATGAAAGAAATTGAAAATGACACAAACAAATGGAAAGATATTCCACGCTCATGAATTGGGAGAAAAAATATTGTTAGATTGTCCATACTACTCAAAGCAATCTACAGTTTCAATGTAATCCTTATCAAAATACTAATAGCATTTTTCACAGACTAGAACAACTATTCCTAGAATTTGTGTGGAACCACAAAAGGGCATGAATAGTCAAAGAAATCTTGAAAAGAACAAAACTGGAGGCATCACAATACTGGTTATAAAGATATACTACAAAGCCATAGTAATCAAAACAGTATGGTACTGGCACAAAAAAATCAATGGGACAGGTAGAGAGCCCAGACAAACCCATGACTATATGGTCAGTTAATCTTTGACAAAAGAGGCAAGAATATACCATGAGAAAATTCTCTTTAACTAATGGTATTGGGAAAAATGGACCACCTTCTTACAACATATAAAAAAATAAACTCAAAATAGATTAAACACATAAATGTGAGAACTGAACTATAAAAATCCTAGAAGAGAGCGCAGGCAGTAATTTCTCTGACATTCGCGATAGCAATGTTTTTCTAGATAGGTCTCCTGAGGCAGGGGAAACAAAAGCAAAAATAAACTCTTGGGAATACATCAAAACAAAAAGCTTCCATACAGTGAAGGAAATAGTCAACAAAACTAAAAGACAACCTACTGAATGGGAGAAGATATTTGCAAAATCTTCTTTACATATCCAATAAAGGGCTAGTATCCAAAATACATGAAGAACTTATACAACAACAACAACAAAAATCTAAAAAATGGGCTGAAGACATGAAGAGATATTCCTCCAAAGAAAACAAATAGATGGCCAACAGACACATGAAAAGATGCTCAACATCACTCATCATCAGGGAAATGAAAATCTAAACTAAAATGAGAGATCACCTCACACCTGTCAGAATAGCTAAAATAAAAACACAAGCAATGAGTATTTGTAAGGTTGTAGAGAAAAAGGAATCCTCTTGTACTGTTAGTGGGAAGGCAAATTGGTACAGCCACTGTGGAAAACAGTATGGAGTTTCCTCAAAAAGTTAAAAATAGAATTGCCCTCTGATCCAGTAATCTCACTACTGGGTATTTACTTAAAAAAATACAAAAATACTAATTGAAAGGAATACATGTAACCCTGTGTTTACTGCCACATTATTTAAAACAACCAAAATATGGAAGCATCCCAAGTGTCCAGCAATAGATGAATCCATAAAGAAGTGGTATATCTATACAATGGAATATACCCAGCCACAGAAAAGAATGAAATCTCGGCATTTGCAATTATAAGGAATGATCCAGAGGGTATAATGCTAACTGAAATAAGTCTGTGAAATACAATACCGTATGATTTCACTCATATGTGAATTTAAGAAACAAAACAAAGAGACAAACAAACAAACAAAAGACTCTCAAATATAGAGAACTAATGGTTACCAGAGGGGTGGTGGGTAGAAGGGTGGGTGAAACAGGAGGAGGGCTTTAAGAGTACGCTTGTCGTGATGAGCACAGAGTATAGCATTATTGACTCACTACACTGTACACCTGAAACTAATACTGTATGTCATACAGAATTAAAATAAAACAAATGTTTATTCTTACAATATTGCCCCAAGGAACAGTGGAGTAAGTTTTATTTCCAGAAAGAGGAACCAGAAAAAAATTTCTAATTTTAGTGTAAACATTACTTTTGGCTACATTTAGAGTATAACAGTTCTTCCTTATCCCTTTCCAGGGTTTCAGTTACTTCCAGTCAACTTCATCCGGAAGTAGATGATCCTCCTTTTGAAGTATTATCTGAAGGTCAACAGCAACTTAATGCTAATGTGACAGTGCCTATATCACTCACGTCACTTCATGTCATCGCATAGGCATTTTATCATCTCACAACATCACAAGAAAGGTGAGTATGGTATGGTGAGATATCCTGAGATAGCGAAGAGAGCAATCACATTTATTCATGTAACATATATTACAGTATATTGTATAACTGTTCTATTTTATTATTGTTAGCTTCTTACTATGCCTAATTTATAAATTACTAAATTTATGAATACATGAATTCAAAAATATAATTTATAAATTAAACTTTATCATTGGTATGTAGTATAGGAGAAAACATAGTGTATATATGGTTCAGTACTATCCACAGTTTCAGCCATTTACTGAGGGTCTTGGAAATATCCCCTGTGGATAAGGGGGGACTACTGTAAGCAAGAAGATTATACTCCCTTATGAGTTTAATCACCAAGAGATAATTTATTTTTCCCCGAGACCACTGAGATATTGGCCAGAATGTTAGTCACCACACATGAATCATTTGTTAGTTCTGAATTTGCCTGAGTGGACCAAATAGCAACCCGGGAGGCAGTTCGCACCCTGTGGACTTGCTTCCACTAGTTCTAGCAATGGGATGTGGATGGAAGGACTCTCAGAAAAAGCATCTATATGTTAGTCAAGGGCCAATGTCATTTAAAATGACTGGGTGCCTTGAAACCACAAAAGGAAATATTAGCACTGTTACTATAATCATATTTGGATTTGAAAAGTGTTAACATGAAAGAGAAAAAAATAAGGCAACTCTGGCCTTCCTACCCTCTTGGAGTGATTCAGGCAGACAGACCCAAGATCTCTAGTGAGGCCGGGGAGCAGCCTGGTGCCTATTTCAGGAAGGTGCATCAGTACCTGAACCCAGGAAAGAGGAATGTAGAAAATGGCTAATTCAATTTTCATACAGAGAGTGATATTTCTGACTTCCTAGAAAAGTAGAACATTCTGAACTCCCCAAAGAGCTCCTTCCTGAGCAGCAGTGGGCTGTTGAGGCCAGTCAAATTTAACTTGTTTGTTCAGACAGATTCCCAGAGGACATGCCAAAGTTCAAAGGAGGTTGTATGAGGAAAACAAGTCCAGCCAACCATTAAGAACTCATCCCACCTGGAGAGCCCCTGAAGTGGATCCTAGCAGCCTCAAAAACAAAGGTCCCAGAATACTAATGGAGTCATCTTTTCATTCCTTCCCTTCAGTGAGTAGGCACAAACACAAAAAATACAAAAGAAAAAGAGGGTCTTAATAGTCAGCAAAGATCCATTTTACTGTAGAGAAGGGCTGTTAGGAAGCAGCTGCCAACAAGCCTGATCTATACAGAGCTGTAAAACCAGTTACTTGTGCTTGGCAGTCCATGGAAAACACCGGGCCACTCCTTTTATTCAGAGCCCTTTCTCTGAGGCTCCCTGACTGAACAAAAACCTGCTGAAAGATGTGGGGGCTCAATCAGATAAACTTAAAGATGCTTCAGTTTATTCTGCAGGTATTTTGTGTCGTTTTCCTTTCAACTTTCCAGCAACTGATTAACATAATTTCCAACCATTAAAATTTACCAACAAGCATCTCCCTGAAACTCTATGTATCTCAAGACATAGGTGTATAAATCATTCAGTCTCACCCCAGTTCTAGGTTATCATCATGGTACATGTGGGAAAACCTGGAAAAACAGAGTGAATTCAGTGGCAAAACTGTGGTTACATTTCAAACATTTTCAGTTTGGGCTTGCTTTCTCTAAATGTCACATAATTTGAACTTCTGTCACAATGAAACTCTTGCAGAATTTATTTTGTTTTGGGGTGCCTACGTGGCTCCATCAGTTAAGTGTCTGCCTTGGGCTCAGGTCATGATCTCTCAAACAAATAAAGAAAATCTTTTAAAAAATTTGTCTTGTTTCTAATTTTAAAGTCATGCCAGCTTCTGCCAAAGAGGTTTTCAATGCCTCTGTTACAAATTATTAGCTTTTCTCAGAATTCTAAAAGACTGCAAGTTATTTAGAAGCTGGGCAGTTTGAATTAAAAGCGTTGTTATTTAAAAAATCACCATTTAAGTTTCCATAAGGTTATTCATTGACCACACTTATTTTATGGAGGAGTGAAAAATACATATATAATTAAACACATGGAGCTTGATGGAATAAATGTAGAAAAAGTTTTCTGCAATAATAAAACCCTCCAAAAGCCAATATAATAGTGTAAGGTGAGAAGAGTAGTGTCTGGAATCAACACCGTCCAGCAGAAATTTCTGTGGTGATGGAAATGTTCTTCTGTGCTAGCCACTCACCACTTTGGCAAATAAGACCTTGAAATGTGTCCCAGTGTGACTGAGAAACTGAATTATAAATTTAGTTGATTCCAATTTCAATAGCCACATGTGCTTAGTGGTTATTGTACTGGATAGTACAGATGTTGAAAAACTTATGCTTAAAATCAAAATAAGGATACAAATGAGTAGGGTTTAAAGTAGGGAAATATGCTAATTAAGATTAGGTCATCAAAGGGATTCACTCACATGGAAGAAATGGGCTTTCTAAGAATAGTTACATATTGGACACCATGATGGCACAAAGAATTCTCTACTTTGTGCCATAGAATGTGCTTTGAAAACTCACTCAGGTTTATTGGAACTCTACCGAGATATAATAACTACATAATCCCAATTACGCTGACTTCAATGACATCACATGGTCATCTTTTTTCACATATATTATCATCATGTAGATCTTTTCATTGTGTAAATGACACAGAAATTAACCATAGGGGATTGCTTAACTTCTGTGTATCACTTTTAGGCTCTACTTTGTAAAATCATTATTCTCACAATTTTATGTAATAGATGGTATGTATTTTTCACACAACAGAAACACTCAGCTGCTCTTCTGGAGCTGGATGATACTGAATCCCTCCCCCATGCTTCTGCACTACTTTACACGTGGCTAGTGAACCAGAACAAGTTACTAAGAGGATAAGGTAAAGGTAAAAAGAGCACCTTGCCAGGTACCTAACTATGTAAACATTTCTCTCTTGAATCAGGAAACTTAAAGCTGAACACATTTTAAAATGGAATTTGTGTATTTCAAAACATTTGTCTGAAATGTTTGATATGAAACACTTCTCCTCTTCCAGTATTGCGCTCTTCAGGGTATTAAGAGAAAAGGGGAAAAACTTTAAGATGACATCCCCAACTGAAGATTACTATGCTCAACTGGATTTAGTTAAGTTCTCTAACAATATTTTACTAGAACAATTTCTTTCCGAGACATTTATTTATCCATTTAATATTCATTGAATGTGAATATAAGTTGGTTATTTATTGACCCTGATGTTATGATAGTTAACAAAAAAAATCACCTTGTCTGTCCTCAAACTGAGCACAGTCCAGTATAGAGAAGTCCATGTAACAGGTTAAGTAAGAGGTATCCCTAGGGTATCAGGATAGAGAAAACTTAATGGGGGAGGCATCCAGAAAATTATCACAGAGAACGTAATAGCTGATATAAGTCAGGTGCTGGGGAGGGCATTCCTGCATGAGAGGCAGGCAATAGGAGGGGTCAAGATGAAGAATTTGTTGTTATATAATTGAATGTGAAATTTTTGGGGATGTCTAGTCCAAGCTATTTGGCAGACAACTGGATATAAAATCTGAAGCTCGGGGTAAAGCCTGGGTGAGGTATGCCATTTTGGGCGTATTCTGGGCTCACCACTGAGCAGTGTGCAGAACAAGAGGATTAAAGAGACAATGGTGGGATATGCTAGGAAAAACACAGTATGGAGGGCACGAGTAGAGAAAAGAAAGCCCAGGAATGCAGAAAGAGAAGAATTATCGGAGGTGCAAAGTGAAAGGGGAGTGTATTATCATGGAAGCCAAGAGAGTGGATGGTTCAAGGGTCTAATAATCAACACATATGAATATACCCAAGATGTCTGGTATGGTAAAGAGCAAAAATCATCTGTAGTTTGACAATAAGTGGACTCATGGATAAACTTGTCCTGACCAGTTTCAGCAAAATAATGGGAGAGAAGCCAGCTATAGTGGATTGAAGAGTGAAGGGTAGATGAGAAGTGAAGATAGTGCATGCATAGAAGCACTCCTCTGAAAATTTCAGGGGACAAGTGATGCTTCAGAATGTTGATGCTGAGGGCATCACTATTCATACACAAAGCCAGTCACATCACTATCAATGAGCTCTAGAATGGTAGTGAAACTTACGGCCAAGCTTTCTTAGACTCATAATTATAGGTTCTGATCCAAAGCATCTTTATGGCCAACAACCCTGAATATGAGTGAGGAGCAAAGAAGATAATAGATGTAAAGATTTGGGCAAACTAGAAATTGCCATACAAATGTTAGTTATTATGGTCATTATTACTACAATTTGGTCTTGTTAAATTTCGATCTGTAAATCAGCCCAGTTTATATCAGAGTTGAAAAACAAATTGAAAAGTCTGCCCAATGGAGTTTGTGGAGAGGAAACATCAGTAGTTAACTTATGCATTATGCATATAATTTAGACTCAAGAGATCCAATGGATAACTGCAGCAAACCACAATTGCCCTCTTTAGACAGCTCAGTGTGAACTTCCTGATAGAAAGAAAGCATTCCAAAGTCCTGTGTAATTGGATGTGATAATAACGGGAGGATTGGCTGCTTGCTTGCTTCTCATTTCAGTTTGATAATTTGAATAAATTCTTTATACAAATTGTAACTGCTGTCATTTTGATAACACTCCAACTTGAGAATTTGGATTGTTGGGTGCAGACCCTTGTCAGTGCTAAACAAATGGAGGTTGGCTAACAAAGGATCCGAAGGGCACCCTTTCCTTGCTATCAAGTCTCCAACAGCGGCAAGCTTTTCCTACTGCTACTGTATTCAAAATTAAGCAGAGTGTAAAGCTTCTTAGACTCTTCCTCTTTCACCCACAGAATCTTCAAATTGTTTAGTCTTTCTTCTTCTGATTCCTTTGCTTTATTTAAAATCGATCCTTACCCCTGCCATCCAATATATGTAAGTAATTCTCTTTGCACCTTTTTCTCTTTTGGCACTAAGTGTTCTATTTTTTAAAACATTTATTATTCATTAAGCCAATATGGTTGAGCACTTCTATTTATACGGGAGATATAATAGCGTGCAAGACAGAGATTCTACTTTCAAGGAGTATATATCTATTTAGGGAAAATATCTGAAAACCTATCTCATGATTCAATGGGACAAGTGTTAGAATAGAGACATAAGCAGGAGAATAATTACTCTTCTAAAGGGTGGAAGGGTGGTGAGGTAAGTACGGTTTCCCTGAGGATGTATTATTTAATCAAAATCTTAAAGGATTCTGATATTTAGACAAGAAGAGGGAGAATATTTTATCTCATTTTGATCTGTAAATTCCTTGAAGTCAGTGATTCTGCCTTACTCAACTTTGTTTCTCTCAAAGTGACTGCTATAGACTGAATGTCTGTCTTCCTCTCAAAATTCATATATTGAAATCTAATCTCCAGTGTGATTGTATGTGGAGGTAGGACCCTTGGAAGGTAGTTAGTTGTCAGGGAGGAACCGTCAGAAATGGGAGGAGTGCCTTTATCAGAGAGGCCCCATTCCTTTCCCTGTATGGGGACCTAGGGAAAAGGTGGCCAGAAAGCAGGTTCTCACCAGAATCCAAATCTGCCACCTCCATGATCTTGGACTCCACAGCCTCTAGAACGCTGAGTAATAAAGGTCTGTTGTTTAAGCTCCCCACTATATGGTATTTTTGTTATGACAGCCCAAATAAATTATGAAAGAAATTAAAGTGATTTGAAAATGAGACCCCAAACTCCTAAGTCTTTGGACTCTTTAAGTCCAAATGCCATTGAGGTATCCTTTCTCATTCTTCTGCCCTCCTGTTCTTTTTGGAACATAGCACTATCTACAGGGTTCATGTTCTTGTAAAAGGTTTTACAAACATTGTATCTCCTTCGATCTTTGCCTCCCCATTTAGGCAGCTAATCCACATCATGCTTCCCATTTAATGATTTAAATTCTTATTGTCTTTATCTGCTTTACAAGTTCAGATGTGTAGCTAACTCACCTTGTTCTCTTGAAAGTTGCTGCTCTGTTCTGCACTTTTCAGAAGATCTCTACAAATCCTAAAATCAAGAATTCTCAAACGGAGAGTAACTGGAGTTGTCAGCCATCAGAGATAACGGCATCTCATATAATGCTAAATCTTCTGCTATGTCCTTTTTAGCTCTCAAGATTGATGTATATATATACAGTTTCTTTCCCCACAACTCCAAATCTGTTACAGGGAATGACTATTCTGAGGTCTTCAAAGTGAAGAAATAAGCTAAAGATAACGCCATTTTTAAAAGTCAGAATGTTTGGGGTTTCCAGAGTTTATGAAGAAAGTCCCCAAATAAAGGAAATTGTGGGCCTGATCCAATCAAGCTGCCTTTCTGTGATTAAAACAAGCAAAGACTAGACACCATCAAAATAGCAGTAGCCATTACCAGTATTACAGGCAGGATGTGTTTTTGAGAAAAAAATGTTATTTAGAGCTCCTTCACAACCTGAAATTAACCATTTCCTTGCTACCATTGCTATAGCCAAAGTTATTTTTCAAACGTGAGGTAGAGAAATTCTCTTTGGTTTAAGCCTGAAGCTGTTATTTGCCAAGACTTATCTTTTGCTGCTTCTTCCTTTTTTTTTTTTTTTTTTCCCCTTAAACACCATTACACACATCCCAAAGCCAATGCTCAAAGAAAGCCACCCATTTTAAATTTGTTGCATGTCATACTGGTTATTCTGCTACTTTTGTTTCTTTGCTTTGGTGCACAGGCTGAACTGTTCAAAGTTGTTCTTTACTGTGTCCTTAAGAAATCGCTGTACAAAAACCAAAAGACGTATTAATCCAATAACCTGAAGGTCAGCCTGTGTGACCTTGAGCAAGTCACCTTACTTTCCTGGTTTGTTTCTTTAGTCATAGGCTTTTAAAAATAAAGAGGTTGCTAGCAAATTATTTTCTCAAGTCCCCTTAGGCCTATCATCCTATGATAGGTTTACTGGGGGGTAACTTCCAGACAGGTAAACCTCATGATAGTACCATAGTACCTTCATTAAACTGCCAATTTATAAAACCTGCTTTCTAACCTGTATATGGCTACATACCTAGAACCTATACCAAATTTCCTATGTGGCTTCTGAGTAGAAATGAGCAATAAAATTGAAGAACGGATACCAATGTATTGTGATTACATATGTATGTAAATGTGTGTAGGGGTGTGTAGTGTGTGTGTGTGTCCACACATTGTGGTACCCGTTTCAAAGGACAAACTCACAATGTTATGAAAATTATGACTGTATTTTATCTAGACTTGGAAGTGAGGATTTAAAAGATGAGTGATAAATGAGGGACATGGGGTGAAAAGGGCACATTAAAGAAAAGTTCAGGTGGGCTTAGCCATAGAAGTGTTTTAGATAATGAAGTGATGCAATCAGATTTTTCTTTTCTTAAAAATTATGTTAATGACACAAGATGGGATCAGGAGGGAGACTAAACCATAAGACACTCTTAATCTCACAAAACAAACTGAGGGTTGCTGTGGGGGGGGTGTTGTGGAGAGGGTGGTTGGGTTATGTACACTGGGGATGGTATGTGATATGGTGAGTGCTGTGAAGTGTGTAAGCCTGACGATTCACAAACCTGTACCCTGGGGCTAATAATACATTATATGTTAATAAGAATAATTAATAAAAAATTATTTTGGTTCCTATGTGGAGAATGGGTTGAAGGGCAAGAAAAATTTTGGTGCCCTGCTCATTAATAATTCACAGCAAAATTTTCCTTTAAATTTAAATTTCCTAAAGTTTCTTAAGTGATTGGCAGTTGCCCAAAGTTCTCTCCTCAAAAAAGTCAAAATATTCTCACTTGTGTCTTCAGTCTTGTCCTTCTTTGTATATATTATCTTTCTTCCCACCAGTAACTGTCTGCATTTTTTATGGAAACACAGTGCTTCTTCCAATTTGTTCAATAAGTCAAAAGAACAAAGTGGAGCATAAAACGTGTGTAGCCCTGGGATCCTGAGCTCAGAAGAGTCCCCTGCTTTGTGTAATGCTCTGTTATCACCATCTTGATATTCTTACCTTTTAAATAAGAAACCCTACATTTTCACTTAGCCTTGGGTTCCCAAATTACACAGCCATTTATGGAGCAAGGATAAATTATTTTGGTTGTATTGGAGTAGAGGTGAGAAATATTTGATTTGCCCTATATTCTTTTATATATCTCTTCCATGTCCAAGGTTTTGCCCATTTCTCTTCCTTTTTAGTAACACCATGACATCATAGAAATAACTAGTATTGGGCAAAATAGATGTAGGACATTACTAGAGATAAAGAGGTATTTTACAATAATTAGTCAATCCATCAATAAAATATAACAATATAAACAGTAAATATGACTACTGGCAAAGTCTCAAAAGAAATGAATCAAAACTATTAGAAACAAAGGCAAAGTAAACAATTCAATAATAGTAGTTGGAGATTTCAATAACCTTCTTTTAATAATGGATATAATAACTAGGCAGATGATCAATAAGAACATAGAAAACATGGACAACACTATAAACCAACTAGACCTAATACAGATTTACAAATACCCAACCATCAACTGCAGAATACACATCCTTTTTAGGAACACATGGGACATTCTCTAAGGTAGATCACAATCCAGGTCATAAAAGAAGCTTCAGTTAATTTGAAAGGACTGAAATATATAAAGTATGTTTTCCAATCACAATGGAATAAAATTAGAAATTAAATAAATTTGAGAAATTCACGAATATAAGTAGAAATTCACAAATATTCACAATTAAACAACATAATCCTAAATAACCTATGCGTCAAGAAAGAAGTGACAAAGGAGATTAGAAAACACACTTTAAGGTGAAGGAAAACAAAAACAATATACCAAAACCTATGTGATGCAGATAAAACAATGCTTACAAGGGAATTTGTAGCTGTAAATAGCTACATATGAAGAAAAATGGGCTTCAAACAATTTCTTAACTTTTCAGCTTAAGACTGGAAAATAAGGACCAACTGAACTTATGTAAACAAAATGAAGGGAATAATAAATGTGGGAGTAAAAATTAATGAAATAGAGAATAGAAAAATACAGAAAATAAACGAAGCCAAAGGTCTTCCTTTGAAAAGATGAAGCAAAATGACAAGTCTTTAGCGAGAGTCACCAAGAACAGGGAGAACCATAACTAGAATCAGAAATTACAGATAAAACGTATTCAAATTGGCAAAGAAGAAGTCAAACTCTCTCTCTTCATGATAACTTGATACTTTATGTGGAAAACCCAAGAGATTCCACCCCTAAATTATTAGAACTCATACAGCAATTCAGTAATGTGACAGGATACAAAATCAATGCACAGAAATCACTTGCTTTCTTATACACTAACAATGAAACTGTAGAAAGGGAAATTAGAGAATCAATTCCATTTACAGTAACACCCAAAACCACAGGATACCTTGGAATAAACCTAACCAAAGAGGTAAAGGATCCATACTCGAGGAACTATAGAACGCTCATGAAAGAAACTGAAGACACAAAAAGATGGAAAAACATTCCATGCTTATGGCTCAGAAGAATAAACATAGTTAAAATGTCTATGCTGCCCAGAGCAATCTATACTTTCAATGCCATCTCAATCGAAATATCATCATCATTTTTCATAGTGCTGGAACAAACAATCCCAAAACTTGTATGGAACAAGAGAAGACCCGAATCACCAAGGAAATGTTGAAAAAGAAAAACAAAGCTGGGGGCATCACGTTGCATTATAAAGCTGTGATCACCAAGACAGCATGGTACTGGCACAAAAACAGATGCATAGACCAATGGAACAGAGGGGAGAGCCCAGAGATGGACCCTCAACTCTATGGTCAAATAATCTTCAACAAAGCAGGAAAAAATATCCAGTGGAAAAAAGACAGTCTCTTCAATAAATGGTGCTGGGAAAATTGGGCAGCTATATACAGAAGAATGAAACTCAACCATTCTCTTACACCATACACAAAGATAAACTCAAAATGGATGAAAGACCTCAATGTGAGACAGCAGTCCATCAAAATCCTAGAGAACAGAGGCAGTAACGTTTTTAACATTGGCCACAGCAACTTCTTTTAAGACATGTCTCCAAAGGCAAGGGAAACAAAAGTGAAAATGAACTTTTGGGACTTCATCAAGATAAAAAGCTTCTGTACAGCAAAGGAAATGGTCAACAAAACAAAGAGGCAACCCATGAAATGGGAGAAGATAGTCACAAATGACACTACAGACAAAGGGCTGATATCCAAGATCTATAAAGAACTTCTCAAACTCAACGCCCAAAAAATATAATCAAGTCAAAAAACAGAAGACAGGAACAGACACTTCTCCAATGAAGACATACAAATGGCTAATAGACACATGAAAAAATGTTCATCGCCATTATCCATCAGGGAAATTAAAATCAAAACTACATTGAGATACCACCTTATACCAGTTAGAATGGCAAAAATTGACAAAGCAAGAAACAACAAATGTTGGAGAGGATGTTGGTGGGAATATAAGGTGGTGCAGCCACTTTGGCAAACAGTGTGGAGATTCCTCAAAAATTAAAAATAGAGCTACCCAATGACCTGGCAATTGCACCACTGGGTATTTACCCCAAAGATACAGATGTAGAGAAAAGCAGGTCCATATGTACCCTAATGTTCATAGCAGCAATGTCGACAATAACCAAACTGTGGAAAGAGCCGAGATGCCCTTCAACAGATAAATGGATAAAGAAGACATGGTCCATAAATACAATGGAATATTACTCAGCCATCAGAAAGGATGAATACCCAACTTGTGCATGAACATGGATGGGACTGGAAGAAATTATGCTGAGTGAAATTCAAGAAGAGACAGTCAGCTATCATATAGTTTCACTTACTTATGGAATGTAAGGAATAACAGGGAGGACATTAGTAGAAGGTAAGGAAAAGTGAATTGGAGGAAATTGGAGGGGGAGACGAATCATGAGAGACTGTGGACATTGTGGGTAGGGGAATGCATGAGCCTGGTTGTGGGTCTTAAGGAGGGCACATATTGCAGGGAGCACTGGGTGTTATACTTAAACAATGAATCATGGAACACCACATCAAAACTAATGATGTACTGTATGGTAACTAACATAACAAAAATAAATAAATAAACAAAAACAAAACAAAACAAAAATAGAGAACAAACTGATGGTTACTAAAGGGGAGGTGGATGGAGGGATCAGTGAAATAGATGAAGGGGATTAAGAATATGCTTTTCTTGATGAGCACTGAGTAATACGTAAAATTACTGAATCACTCTATTGTACATCTGAAAGTAACATGCCACTGTATGTTAAGTCAACTGGAATTAAAATTAAAAAAAAGAAATTACAAAGGGAGCATCACTACCAACCTTATGAAAACAGAAAGGATTATAAAGGAATCCTAAGAACTGTGTCAATAAATTAGATGACTAAGTTGAAATGGACACATTTCTGGATATACACAACTACCTAAACTGACTCAAGAAGAAACTGACAATATAAGTAGACCTATAACAAGAGACTGGGTTAGTGATCAAAAACCCCTCAGAAAAACCCAGATACAGATATCATCACTCCTGAATTCTACCAAACATTTAAAGAATTAATAGCACTACTTTACAACTCCTCCAAACATAGAATACTATTTTAAGGAAAACATTCTATCTACAATAGCATCACAAAAGGAAACAGCCATAAAAGAAGCACAAAGTTTGTACTATAAATATTACAAGTCATAGTTAAGAAAAATGTTTAAAGACTGATGACAAATGAAAAGACATCTCATATTCAGTCTGTTATTTCCTCAAAATGTTAATCATGGAGTTACCATATGAATGAACCAATGAACCAGCAATTACACTTCTAGGTATATACCCAAAAGAATCATAACATATATAACACTAACTTGTACATAAATGTTTATAGCATTATTCATAGTAACCCCAAAGTGAGAAAATTCCAAATTCCCATCAATTGGCATAGCCACAGAATGGAACATTATTTGACAATAAAAAAGAATGAAGTATTGATTCATACTGTAATACAGATGAACCTTTAAAAAAGCTTGCTAAATGAAAAATACCCAACATAAAAACCATATATTGTATGATTCACCCATTAAATAAAATGTCCAGAATAGGAGTGTCTCTGGAGAGAAATTGGTTAGTTCTTACCAGAGGCTCTTGCATAGTTCAGCATTTGCTCCCTTGCACAGTTTGTTAGCTCAGTGGTTCACAGTGTGTCAGAAGGCCTGTGCTCAGATCCTGGCTCCTCTCTCTACTAAGGAGGGACCCTGGAAAAGTTACTCACTGTCTGAGCCTCACAAAATGGGTTTCAATCACGTTAGGACAAAAAGAAAGTAGTACCTAAGTATTTTTTTTTTTTAAGTTGGGGCAAGTTCAATTTTATAAAATTTTTCCATAAAATTGCAAACAGATCTCAGAGGACTGTATAAGGAATAAATGGAAATTACATGAAGCACCGCAAGGACTCAGTAAAGTGATCAGTATTACTCTTACTTGATGTTAAATAAGTTACCTTAATAAATAAACAAATGACTATTTAAGTCTAAAAAACAGTTTCTGTCAATAAAATCTACAGTCAATACACTTTTCCCCTAAATGTTTTGATTTGGTGGTTGAGTTCTGAACTACGTATCAGTTCTTATTCCCCATGTCAAATATTTTAAAAGAACTGTTAGTTTACAGCTTTATTGGCTAAAGGAATGCTCAGCTTTTATGTTGTCCCTTTCTGACATTGAACTTTCTCATTCCTGCTGATTTGCTGTCTAAATACAAATAACACTTGAAAACAACTGAGAAGGCTCATTAGCTTTGGAAAAACTGAATATACACTCGAAACTTTGTTTCTTCTCGAAATAAGAGACTTTCTTTTTTTTCTCCCTTCTACTTGAGACACCCCTCTTTTGATTTGGAGACAACTAATTCAGACTAAAGCTCCGTGATCCTGTCCTTAGGGCACCTTTAATTTCAAAGCAGACCAAAGAACCAGCCCCAGCTTTCCAGAGTCACCCCTGAACACACTCAGAGCATATTTCCAGCATTACACAGGTAAGTGATTTTCTAGAGTATATACTCCTTTGACATTAATAAAGCAGTTCCTTCCCAAATATATTCAAAGCCCATGAAGCCTATTTCAAATATTCAAATTAAAATTGGTCTTTATTTCTAGGCATTTTTAAGTAGAAAATATCTCACTGATACTACCAATTCAAATATGAGATTATAGAGTTTTTGTCAGAACGCATTGCTTTTACATCTAGATCCGCTTTGCCTCCTGCTAAAAATTCCAACTTTCACTGACATCAACATAATTATAAATTTGCTTTAAACCACAATGCACAAACAGTCCCAAAATAATAATATGATTACTGGAAATAGTTTAAAGTTTTATGATAGACTTACATGCTGTGGAGTCAAATTATGGTTTCTGAGATCACTTTGAAAATTTCCTCTGTGTGGGGGCTAAGCCAACCACTCATTAAACAGATAAAGTTCATTTGCATCATGTTTCTGTCACTATCAGGATCAGGAATCCATAAAGTCAGTTTGGTTTATAATTATGTATTTAAATTGTTCAAAGTTAAATTTATAAAACAAAATACAAAAACCAAGTATACTTACAATTCTAGCTTAGATTCCTTTCCCCACACGTTCTCCCCCATTCCTGCCTCTATGTAAACTTTTTTAAATTATATAAATCCTTTTTTAATGAATATTAGCATAGTATAGGTACTTTTCAGCATTTGGAATACATAAAGAGATTTTTTTAAATCACTTTTTATATTAGCATGTTATTATCTTGTTTGGATGCACTTAAAACGAATCAACTAAACTTCAGTTGATTTGACATTTTTATTGTGAACATTTTTATTGGTAATCCTTTTTCTTGCATTTATAAATAACACTACAATAAAGAGCCTTGTGCATATATGTCTTTTTGTATGTTTGCCCATATGTCTTTAAGATAAATTCCTAACAAGAGATTCCTCAAGAGATTGCTGGACTGAGTGATAAATGTGTATTTAATTTTTCTAGATACTGCCAAATTCCACCCCAACTTTTTGCATGTCTACAGGCTATGCATGAGACTGTTCATTTCCCCCACAGCCTTGTCAAAAGAATATTGTGTTAATATTTCAATTTTTGCTTATCTGTATTTCTCTTATTAGAAGTGAGTGGGGTTAAGTAACTCTACCCATATTTAAGGGATATTTTCATTGTTTTCCTTGAGAACTATGTATTCATTTACTAGCCTTACTTTTTTAATATAAAGTTTGGGAATTTCTTTCTTCTTAGAAGAACTTCAGGCACTGGCTTATCAACCTTCTGTAGCGTAGGTGGCTAATAATTTTCCCACTTTATCATTTATTTTTTGCTTTGTGTATACTGTTTTGTTTTTGGTTTTTTTTTTGTCATGCTAAAGTGTGTGTGTGAAATGGAACTTATTTTTTCCCCTGAATTTTAAGTAGACTTTTGGAAAACCTTCCTACAACCTAGTTATAAGAAATTCACCCACGTATTTTATTCCTTTTATATGACACATTTGGAAATCACTTTGGAATATAAGCTCAATATATTCCTAAAAGTTTCCCAAGCGTGAGCCAGCCAGCCAGTGCTGAAGCCAGCACCCCACTCATGGCAGGTGGAGGGTGGAGAGCCACGGGTTGTTTCTTGTGTCGTTTCCGTTCGTATGTTCTTAGGTATAAAGACTAGTTGCGTTTTATCAAGTCAGTAAGGTTCCTGGTGCCTCAGATTTTCCAAATTAAAAACCTCTTTGAACGTTGAAAAAATGGGTCATTATTCTTGACGAATAGCGCATTACAGCTCTGGGGGGAAGAATGTCTAACTATCTGGTTAGAAAAAAATCGGCTATTTCTCTAGCTGAGCTTTTTTGAGTGTAAAACATCCATTATTCAGCTGCATAATCGTGCCCCTCCTTTTGGAGACCCCAACAGAACACGGAGCTATCCTTGCGGGGAGACCAGGGTGACACATGAAATGGCCACGGGTTTAGCCGATGGGTACTTACTCTTGCTCATCCCACTAAGTTCATATTTTCCTCTCGGATTTAGAGAACCTGCTATCCCCAAATGGACAGGAAAAGCACGGAAAACAGTAAAGACTCACCACTACTGGATGCGTCATTGAGATTGAGCAGGCCCCCGCCGAGCCCTCGGTAGCTATGGTAACTGTAGGTTCCGTTTCCGTTGATGTACAGCACCTCCTGGGAGCCGGAAACTGCCGAGGAGGAGTACGTGGCCTGGGCCGCCTCCGGCTTACACTGCTTGTCGGCCGCCGCGGATTCGTCCTGCAATGACATCAGCATTTGCGTGACGTCTTACGTCACAGCGCTAGTCCACCTTGACCACAGCTCTCTCAACGTTATCTACAAGTCTGCACTAACAGGGGGAAAGAAACATCTATGGTCAACATTATTAAGTCAGCACATAGGCACATTTTCCACAACTTGGCTAAACAAACAAACAAAAAAGGAAAGCAAAGTAACAATGGGAGACAGACTGGAGGTGGAACAATTTGCACTTTCCAACTGAACTGAAAATGACATGGAGAGAGCTGGTCGCCCTAGCCCACAGGGGAGAGCAACCTAGATGTCCACAGACAGATGAACAGAGAAAGAAAATATGGTATAGAGTGACAGCAGAGTATTATTCAGCCGTAACGGAAGAAGGAAATCCTGACATTCTTTTTTTCTTTTCCCCAAAGATTTTATTTATTTATTTGACAGAGAGAGTGAGAGAGAGAGAGATCACAAGCAGGCAGAGAGAGAGAGAGGAAGAAGCAGGCTCCCTGCTAAGCGGAGAGCCCGATGCGGGGCTCGATCCCAGATCTCGACCCCGAGATCGTGACCCCAGCGGAGGGCAGAGTCTTAACCCACTGAGCCACCCAGGTGCCCCCAATCCTTACATTCTACAGTGTGGATGAACCTTGAGAACATAATGCTAAGCGAAATGAGTCCGTCACAAAAAAGACAAATTTTGCACGATTGTACTGAAGCAGTCAAACACACAGAACAGAAAGTCGGAGGGGGGTGGCAAGGGGCCAGGGGAGGTCGCAGTGGGAGCCAGGGTATAGTTTCAGTCTTGCAGGAATGGCGGAGGCGGGGGGTGGTGCTTCTGGGGAGTCTGTGCACAGCAACATGCATATGGTTGACAATATTGTACTGTACACTTGGAAATCATTGGGAGGGTGAATTTTATGTTAAAAAATTGAAAAAAAAAACTAGCTGGGCTTAAAAAACACATGAAGAGAAATCACAATTTGTAGAAAAACCTTTGCAAACCTGACTTTCTTAAAATCTTTTTTTTTTTTCAGCCTGTGCCTGCCTGCCCTCCACCCCTGCTCCCCTTCCCTCCCTCCCTCTTTATTTCGTGACTGTAGCAAAACTGATTGTAGCAAAACTGATTGCATGCTGACTCCACACTAGACCCATTTCATACATTGTAACAGCCTAAAAAAACCTGAATAAACCAGAGACTTTCCACTTGTTTTTCCTTTCTTAAGCTACCCTAGTGTCTGCAAACTGTGAATCAAAACTTCGTACCATGTCAAGACATAAAGGGCAGTGAAATTAAAATCTGTAATAAATTGTATGTATTTTCACTAGTCAAACAGGTTGACTTGCTCTTCAGCTGTGAGTTTATAAAGTCTAAAATATATACAGTTTATATGACTTTACTTGCCCACTGCATTCTTCATATTTTCTTTTCTTTTCTTTTCTTTTTAATAAGAAAGAGTTATAAACAGATCCCTAGTGAATGCCCAGGTGTGTTTTTGTCATAATCAGAAGTATTTCACAACTTTTAAATTTAGAGTACATGTTTAAAGAAATAGAATAACTTTCAAATACATTTTTAAAAGGCACCAAGTACTAGAAAAAGAGGACACATGGAATAAATAAAAATAAATTAAATAAATAAAAAATAAAATAAAAAAGCATCACCACAGCTATCAGAATTAAGAAATTATGATTTTGTTCTCATTTTTTTGATCTTTGCATCTCTGATCTATTCAACTCTGACCATTACACTTAGACACATAATCTGTGAGCATTTCCTCCTTTCATTTCATAATAAATGGAAAAAATCCTGTGTAAACTGAACTAAAAATAAGAATTTGCCCAGCATTACCTTTAAAAACAAAAAACAAATGCAAACTGACCGAAATTGGTATATGAACTGGAATATCTGATTGTAGTTCTCTCTTGCCATTTAAACCCTGGTAATCCCTGGGAGGGTGAATTACTTCAGAATAACACTTTCCTGGAGAAACTTCACTAAAGAAGAGACCGAGATAGAATCCAATTTTTTTTTTTTTTTTTTTTTTTTGTATCACTGCTCTACTATTTAGACTAGGAAGTCAGAAAGTTCCAGGTTTGTTGTTGTTGTTTTTTTTTTTTTTTTAATTCGAAAGTTACTCTTTGCTAGTTAAAAGTACCCAGAGACAGTGGGTTTTAGAATGGAGATATTGGGCTTTCACCAAATTTAGCCCTCAAAGTAGGGACTTATCCTCGAAACATGCCAAAAGAGGTAGGTTTTTTTCCTGGCACTACAATGTAATGTAATATTATGGATAGTAAGAGAGTTTATTTTTTTCAAAGACTTTATTTATTTACTTGAGAAAGAGAGTGAGCGAGCATGAGCTGGGGGGCAGGGGGAGGTGGGGAACAGAGGGAGAGAGAGAAGCAGACTCCCCACTAAGCAGGGAGCCTGGACTCTGGGATCATGACCTGAGCTGAAGGCAGATGCTTAACTGACTAAGCCACCCAGGCACCTCAGATAGTAAGAGCTTAAATAATCTAAGATATTGAAGAGGATATTTCCAGGAATCTTTTGTTACTGTAAGTATGTGCCATAATAAGTAGGTCTGAGGTAAATAATTATACTAATTATAGTGCTACTGTGAACAAGAATTGTTAATAAAGCAATATTAATGGTACAGGAACATAGCAACTATTACAATCTTAGAAACTGTAACCAACAGCCTTTTAAATGGCATGTTACAATGACAGAGTAAGTGGAAAATGGTCAAATCAATGATGACAGCACCTCATGCAGTGTCCAAAAGTCTTTTATAAAAGTGCAGTGAAATGGTCTCCCATCTAGGAGTGCCAGTCTCCTCCCTTCCTGGAGACAGAGATTATCATTTATATATATATACACATATATACATATACATATATACACACATACACATACATATATACTATATATACATATATGTGAATTATATACTATATTTATACACACACGCACAGACACACACAATCCTCCATAGCAGAACAAAGACATGCCTTACATAATCATTCAATTTAAACTCATTAAATTAGGAAGGCTTATCAGAAAATTGATAGGTGAATCCATGATGTTTACCATGGATTTTTTTTTTATGTCAGTGACTTCTATTTTCTCTAAAGAAACAGATTTCAAACTACGTTCATGGAACTATAAGGCTTCTGGGGGAAATGTCTTAGAATCTTCCCGAGATTATGGGACAAGGACATATGGATACCCTGTCCTGCCACATTCTACCTCTTTACGCAGACTAGTAGACTTTCTTTGCCTTAGTCTAATTCATAAAATCACCCCATCTAAAGTGCATTTTTATAATAAAACCACTGGGCTATGAAGTATTCTTTCTGTAAGGACATGTAGCCACTGAAACTTTGAAAGAAGGCAGAATATTCAATACTTCAAAGCAAATTTAAGGACCTCGGGAAGGGGCTGGCTTCAAACAATTCCACTGCTAGCATAACTTCTCAGATTCCTTGATTGAAAATAATTTAGGCAACGTGATAAAATTTGAATTTCTAGGTTGGCAAAATGGGTGGCTCTTCTGAACATCCCAGTCTATTTTTCTGTGTTTGGAAAATGAAAATAAGATACACTCACAGGAGAGGAGTTTCTTAATGATGAATAAAAAGAGAGAAGGCATTGTCTCCACAATATTTGCTTACTGATTCTTTGTATGCTAGAATTAATTTGTATTACTAAACATGCTATTTTTAAAATTTGCCTTAGTCTTTCATTATTAACTGTTATTCCAAACCACAGTAACTGCATGGAACAGGCAGATAATTAATTCCATTAATAATCAAAACAGGCCTTGTAGGGAGTCGTTTGTGTTCAAACACAGATTTGCATTATTAATGTTCTTGGCAGTCCACTATATATTGAGAAAGAAAACATATGAAAGTCCCAATAAAATCTGGTCTGTAGTATTTTGGGGGCAAAACTTTAATGTAAGTTAATTCACGTTTTTCTTTTGAATGATCACTGTTATTGGTTTCGAAGAGGCATAGATTTTAATGATATAAAAAATAAATATTCCCTAGAGTCACATTTTATCTCTGTAAGCAACTTTTAATAATCATTATTTCCCAAACTTCGCAAGGCTGACAGCTTGCCCCCTGGGTTGCTATGAAGCTTATTTTTAAAAGAAGATAATATTAATAGGTTACAAGGCTGCATATCTAGGCAACGAAATAAATTTTATTCATCAACAATCATACAAAATCCTATCCTGGCTTTTATGAGACATAGTTCAAATTTTCTTTAAAAAATTCCATAAAAATAAGATCACATCGGCAATTTAATGACCACCAGCTGTGCACTAGATAATGCACTGTTGTTTTGATTCAGATTTCTTTGATTAAAAATATACAACAAATTAAAGAAATACTCACAATTACTTCTGTAGGTAGGCTCTGGCCTTATCAATAAATATAGCCTTGATGTATATAAATATGCATTTAATATTTAGCTTGTAATATATACTATAGAATACTCTAGTAATATTTAGGCTTGTAATAGAATGTGTGATTACTTATGGATGGAGGGCAAGATTAAGAATCATTTTAAAGGGTAGACATTGTCAGTCTTTGAGAAGACTGGTTTGTATACTCTTGTACCTTAACCTCAGAAACTGGACAGGGTTGAACTTGAATTTGCAGAACCTGATCTGGTACTTGGGCCATACACATTGAATTCCTAAGTGCAGATGCCTAAGGAATCCTTAACTCAAGAGCCTTAGACACTTTCTCTATAAAAATGAAATTTGATTGATTCCACTTAAATTTTTGACAATAGAGTTCAAAAAATTTTTTGCATGGAAAATGTTTCATTGCCTTTATTATATCTCCTAAGAATTACATTTTTTCTTAGACTATAGCTTCTGCCATCTTTTAAGTATACTTTGTGCTTTCATAAAGTTTTCTCTATAATTAGAAAACTCCAATAAAATTTACTGCTATATCCAATAATCCAGATACCTTCATTCTTTTTGTCTTTTACCCTACACTGCTAGAGCAACTGGAGTTTGCAAGGCAATGTTGCATCAACAGTGAGTTATATTTTTAGCTTATCATCGAGGTGGTCAGGGAACTGGTAATTCACCTTTTGCACAGACCTCAAAGAAGCTTCTCACTGCGAAATAGCAAACACAGGGATAATTTAGGTGTAAGTTTGCTGAGCTTTCTAGACAACTGTTACAAAATGTCTCCTACCTTTACATGTTCTCTGCAGTCTATATGACAGAAGCATTTTTACTTAAGTGACTGCTCTAAATGTCTCCTTTGCTTTATTAGTACAGATGGGGTGAGGGAGTACAATTTATTTCACTTGTAAACTACTGGAAAAGATGCCTACTTTCTAAAAGCTTCTCTTCTTCCACTTGATAGCAAGTGTTCTAGAACTAAGTACATTGCTAAGAGTTTCCATGGAAATTCATAAAAGATCTGAGAGAACCGGAACTTCCATTTAAACTGCTTTACTGCTGAGAACAAAACAAAACAGTCTGCACTTAAAGCAAATGCACTCATCACTTGAGATGATGAGAAGTGATTGATGATGCTGTCAACACACTCACACACACACACACACACACACACACACACACACACACAGAGTAATATTCAGGAAGTCTTTTCTTTCTTTCAGTTAGGAACATTCCATATTGTCTCCTCCCTTGTTGGCCATACAAATAATTAAGATAGTCAACACAGAAGACGATTTTATGCAAAGATGATCCCAAATCCACTAAGATAATAAGGAAAACATCTCTTGATCAAATACAAGTCACCTAGTGATAAGAAGTGAAATAACAGAGACGCTAGATTGTGTTTCTGACTTGAGAAAATGAAACCACGAGATAGCTGTTACCTAGATGTCTGTCAAACTCTCAGAATAGATTATTACATTAACTCCCTTGTAACATAATTTTATACACACTCCCATGATTTTGTAAACAATATAGATTTGAGAACTACTGGCTTAAATAAAACTACAAAGTAAATACAGTCCCTGACCGGGTAAGTATAGATACATGGTTGGCAAGTAACCAAGTACATTGCAAAGTCAGCTCCTCTAAAATCCTTCCTGATGGCCTTGCCTTAAAGGTTTATTATCAAAAATGAAAGTACAGACTTAGCATTTAAAAATTTCAACATTAAGGGTAACACGCTGCTATTTACTTATTGACCAAAAAAATTGAATTTAAAAAAATAAATGTAATTTTCTACAGGTTTCTAACACTCAATTTTGAGTTCCTTTGTTAATAGGACCAAAATGAAAATTTAAGGACAACATCCCTTTGAGGCTCTAAAATTGGATGGCAGTTACAAACTTTTTGGTTAGTGATTTTAGATGATATTGTAGTATTTTTGACCTCAGAAAAAATCAATTTTAACAAACCAATACCAAATTCATATCTTAAACATTAAATTTTAATGCATTTTGGAGATAAAAACTATTTTTTCCTAATCACGATATTTTTGCTTCTCCTGAGGCTTTTGTTGATGTTTTAATATTTTTTTAAATCTAGGGGCACCTGGGTGGCTCAGGTCATGATCTCAGGGTCCTGGGATCCAGCCCCACTTTGGGCTTCCTGCTCAGCAGGGACTCTGCCTCCCCCTCTCCTTTGTCCCCTTCCCCCACTCATGGGATCTCTCACTCTCTCTCTCAAGTAAATAAAATCTTTCAAAAAAAAATAAATAAAAATTTATATTTACAGCAACTCAAAACATCTTTAAAACCATACCTTTATTTGTAATTTGGGCTCTACTGAGTGAAAAAAAAAAAAAAAAGAACTTTCTTAGATTATTTTTCTCTTTGTCCCCTTTCACGTAATATTCTGTTTGGGTAAGACAGTTGCAATGTTCTTCCTGGTGATTCCGTGACAGGCCTAGTGCTAGATATTACCTATATAACTGTCACATTCAAATTCTTACTCCTAATATCAACCTTCCCTCTGAGGCTCATGCCTGAGTAACAGGAAATTCAGGTATGTCAAATTTAATATTTTGAAATTAAATTTATGTTTTCTTTCTTCCAGATACCTCTTGCAAAAATTTTTAAATTAAAAAAAAATAAACAATAACTGTTCTATCACCAATATATCTTGTTCTAGTTAATGCATTACACCAAGAATTTTTCTTCTCCTACACTGGACTTCTCTCAGTCAAACGACACATAAGTCCTCTCAGCATCATCTCGGAAATGACCCTCAATGGCATACATCTGTGAAGCCCCCACTGAGAATACATAATTCAGAGCCCCATAATCTCTCCTTTGGGCTAATGTGATAACCCTCTGGCCAGTGTTTCCCCCTTCAAATCTTGTCCACATCTTCTGAAGCCTATATATATTTTTAAATTTAATTTAATTAACATATAATGTATTATTTGTTTCAGGGGTACATGTCTGTGATTCATCAGTCTTACACAACTCCCAACGTTCACCACAACACATACCCTCCTGAATGTCCATCATCCAACCATCCCATTCCCCCACTCCCTCTCAGCTCCAGCAGTCCTCTGTTTGTTTCCCGAGATTAAGAATCTCATGGTTTTGTCTCCTTCTCTGGTTTCATCTTGTTTCATTTTTTCCTCTCTTCCCTACAATCCTCTGTCTTGTTTCTTAAATTCCGCATATCAGTGCAATCACATAATTGTCTTTCTCAGATTGACTTATTTTGCTTAGCATAATACTTATCTTTTAAAATCATTATCATGTTGCTTTCCCTTTGAAAACTTTGAGATTTCTTTTTTCTTGGAGAATAAAACTTAAAAGTTCCTGGCTTCCAAAGCTCTTCAGAGTTGGAGAATAATCTTGGCAGTCACATTTTCTGTCACTTCCTCTTATAACACTCTATCCTCTGGTCATAACTTACACTGGAAAAAAAAAATCTTAGCAGAGTAGTATTCTGAGCCATCTAAATGTCCCAAAAGGGCATCAATATATAGAAAATTTCTCATAATTTTTCAAAAAATCAGCTCCTGGTTTCATTGATCTGTTCTATGGTTCAGTTTCTATATCATTTATTTCTGCTCTAATCTTTATTATTTACTTCTGCTGGTTTTAGGTTTTGTTTGTATATGTTATATCTGATGATGGTTTGTCATTTAATTTTTAATCTTATTTCTAACATTTTAATATATGTATCTAATGTTGAATAACAAATTAAATTTTTTTCTTAAAGGGTTTTTTTAAAGTTTCTTAGAAGTTTTTAGGTTTTTTTTTCTTTTTTTTACTTTGGTGTGAAATCAAAAAGTGTTATATAAATAAAGCAAGCTTAGATATGGCTTTCATCAAACTAAGAACTAAAAAAGTATCTTCCTTTTTCACACCCTTACTAACCTAAATTCCAGGATAATAAAATATTTTTTCTCCCTAAATCTCTAATACATCTGCCAGCCACCTTTAAACAAAAGAAACAAGTCTTATTTATCTAAAATTCTTGTACTTCTTCAATACACAATTATGTTTATGAAAAAATGCAAGAAAAGCAAATAGAGACTAAAAGATATTATAGGAGAGAGAACAAAGACCTCAACTGTGTGCAAATGGGTTGTTCAATTCTCGGATTGTTATAGACAGAAAGACCTTGAATTAAATACTCTACAGAAGATGGGAAGTCCAAAAAGAACGTCAAGACAATGATAGACTAACAATTAGAAATTTCCCTCAAGGCAAGAACCTACACATGATAGCTATGTCACAATCTTTAGCTATAAAAATATTACAGCTGTAGTAATTCAGAACAAATAAATATTATAGTTGCAACCAAATTCAGAACAAATACTTTTAGTGTTAAACTTTGAGAGGCACAATGGAGGCAGTAAAAAATTTTCTTAGAGAAGTTAACCATTAGCTACTATATAGGAATCCCATTAACATGATGATGTCAGAAGAGTGAGGCTAACTTTGTGCAACAGCCATCTAGAGTATAATCCTGGACAGCCTGAAGAGGTGCACTGTTTTACCTACAGTGTAATCAAGTCTGGGATACACAAAGTTATTGGCAGTTATCAATTCTAGTCTGATATTTATTTTATTTTGTCCACATATAACATCTATGTATTACTGGCTAATGCTAAAACAAACTAAGAGATATTAATGCTGTTGTGACTAATATTTTAGTTCAAATTACGTACAAAACACATGCCACTTTAAAAGATACATGAAGAGTAACGAACTTTCTTTTCATTCTTTTTCATTTCATTTCAGGAAAACACACAGATTTCCTAAAGTACAAGATTAAGCTACAATTTATGTTTAAACTGTGATTAAATTCCTTGTCACAAATGGCTACATAAGCATAGAGCAACAAAACTCAGGCTGAGTACTTTAAAAGAAACCCCTCAAATACTATGCATTTATCCCTGACAGCAGTCACCCCAAATCTTCTCAGTATGATCCTGGGAATTTTCATTTCTGGCTTAAAAAAATTAGGCTCAACTGGAAAACAGAGATTTGAAAATACAATTAAAGTTGGGGGGGGGGGGGAACTGGCCACAGAACACAATTTTCATCTTTTCAAATTTCTTTTTGCGCAAATAGAGAAACTTGACTAATGATGCTATTTCAACACTGATGTTGGGAGGTAATCACAGATGATTTCAAAATTAGAAACAGGTGTGTCAGCATGGTTGAATGAGCAAAATGAAGAACAATCCCTTCCTAATGTCACTCTACATAATAGATTCCTTCATGGCTACTTTTGATGAACATTATGTTCAATCATATAGTAAACATAATTCCATCTGAATTGTGTATCTTGAAGGAGCCACATAATTGAGATCTTAATTCCTACACATTGGGATAAAAGCTTACAGGTTATTATAATTTAATATAATCTGGGTGTAAAAATTACCCATCCATTTTGGTATTTCAAGTATATCAATTATGAAATAGTCAAACTAAAGTAATTAGAAAAGCCATCAAAATGGTGATGCTGGAGTCACTGAGTCATAATGCTTTTATAATAATGCGAAATTAACTTTTAAAAGGAACATGCATGAGATAACATGAAATGAACTGAAAATAATCTAGTGATGAATTTAATACACATTGTTTAAGCCTGACTATATATGGGTATATATATACATAAACAAAATACAATGTTTTTTGTTAATATTCCTCTCCTGAATAGTACTGTTTCTGTTACTTATAACTCAGTTATGTAAAGTGTTCTGATCTACCATGTTGGCTGTGGTGTAGGGTATATAGTAAGAAAAGAAATAGCACCATTAGTGTATTTCTGCATACATCACATACAAAATACACAATTTTATTCCCATCTATGATGAAAAACTAATTTGTTGTTCAAGAAGTCACTAATTTTTAGGAGTTCTCTAACTTCTCAAAAATATACACAAGTAACCCCATTACTGTTCTTGAACACTGCATATATTTGAAGTAGTGGTATTATCTTCCTTAAGATGCTGGATTATGTTATCCTACTCCATAATAAATCTTGGTAAAAATAATATAGTTACATACGCAAAGCTTCTCTTTGCGTTTGCTACTTTCTATGTTGAATTTTCCTGCAAGATCTCAGTTGTGTTTATGACTCATCTATCCCTTCTACACCAAAGACCTCTAAATCTCCATCTGTAATTAAGACCTTTCCCCGAGTCCATATTTTCAACTACCTAATGGACATAAATACTTGCATACCCCACAGGTGCTTCCCAATCAGTATGTCAAAACTGTACACTTTCTTCTCACACTCTCCCTTCTGTAGCCATAATTTGCTCTGCCTCCTGAAGTCCTGACTTCTATTAGTGATACCTCCATCCAGTCTCCTGAGCTAGAGACCTAGGCCATATTGAACAAGCCTGCTTTTGATGACCTCATATGTACAGAACAGGATGAAATCTTACATGATTCTTTAAACAATGTTCTATTGAATATCCTATTTACTGGGCTACACAACCAGCTAGGTGCTGGGGCAACTTCATCAGATAAAATAGACTAGATCCCTGCCCTCAAGGGGACCTACAGAGGTATGGGAGGAGGAGAAACTAGTCAAGAGGAAGACATGAAAGCTATAAGATATAGTAAGTTCAGACAGTGTTAACCATTAATAATGAAAGAAAATAGAGTAATGTAAAAAAATCATTGGAGATGGGTGCCCAAGATGGAAGGCCTTTCTGAGAAAAGTATATAAGCCAATAAGCTAAAAATAATAATTAAAAAAAAAAAAGGCGGTCATATGAACATATGGGGGAAGTGTGTGTGTGACCATTGCACAGAAATCCATCCTGCACTGGATACAAAACATTCTTCATCCCCAAAGATCTCTACGATTCCTCAGATTTTGTTACATAATGTCACGTTAAGTATTCACATAGCTTAGACTAGAACTTGCCTTACAACAAAACATTTAAACACACATTTTTGCTACTGAAGTGAATATTCTCATCCCCCCACCCCCTTCAGATGTGCTAAGAGAGCTCCCTGAGAGTAGAATCACTACGAAGTTAGTTCCCTTGCTCTCTGGATGCTGAATTTGGCCAATGGGAAGCCCAGGCGGGATTCAGAGGTAGAGAGATGGGAGTGTGTGGGGTTTTGAATCCCTCAGGCAGCCTCTCCTGCCCTGCTGTGCTCTGGTGCAGCTTTGTTGTACTCCTCTCCCTTGAACCTGGATCCTACCAACTAGTCCCTCCGTCAGGGCTTGGGTTTCGGTCTGGTTCTAACAGGTCTGGTTCTAACAGTTCCCTTCCGTTGCTCCTCCAAGCTTCTCCACTTGCTAGTCTTGCTTCCCCTCCTCAATTGCAATTCCTTAGGCCATCCCACACCTCTGTAAACAGTCCCACTGTTAAATAGTCTTCAATAGTCTTTGGAATCTGCTCTGCCTGCCCTGCTGGGTCCCAGAATGACACAGTGTTCACTATTGAACCAACCAGGGAACAGTGAATATACTTTATCTAAATTTATATTCCCTTGGTATTAAAATATGTTTTTCTTTCCTGTTGTTTGTATTCCAAGACACTGTTTCTAACTGGCTAGTATTCTAAGCCTCTAACAGTAATTTTCCCCAGATTCTCACACACGTATACAAAACCCCTTGGAACATCTTCCATATTATCAAATCCACCCATTGTCCCATCAGTTCTGTATTCCTCCTGGACACTCCTCTCCTGGAACTCTAACTTCTTATTCTAATCTGGAAAGATTCTTCTCCAAGGCCGCCTCCTTAGCGTCACTCCAGATACTCTCCCAGCCTCCACTCCCGCTTCTACTTTGGGTCTCCTCTTCTTGGATTCAGTGACTGCTACCTTGGTTTGTGTCCTTGTTTCAGTGGAGAATATTTTCCAATAACTTTCTGAGAAAGATTATTAGAAGATATATACCAGAAAATGATCTTAAACTACTTTTACCCTTATATTTGATAATTTTGCTGGCTATAGAATTGTCTTTAGAATTTTCTAGGTTTTTACTACCATATATTTTAGTGTGGAGGGCAGTTTTTGTTTGGTGATGTTTGGCTTTCTAATTTTTTTATGTGCCTTTTTTTTTTTTTTTCTCCGTGAGTATTTAAGATTTTCTTTTCAGCTTGTGTGTTCTGAAAATTTCATGGTAATGTGACTGACTCAGATCTTTATTTGCATTTACTGTCCTGACAACTTTATGGGGTTTCGATCTGGCAGTGCACGTTATTTAGTTCTGAAAGTTTTGTTGTTTTTGATCATTTCTTCATATTTTCTCTTTCTCTTGACTCTAATTAGCCAGATGTTGTCCCTCCTAGATTGATCCTCCTTTTTAAAAAACTTTCTCTTTAATTTTCCATTCTGTGTCTAATTTTTAAAGTTTCTGCATAATTTCCCAAATGATCTTCCAATCCTTAGAACAATTTTGACTATCATATTTTTTTATATTCCAAGAGTTTGATTTTGTTTATTGTTCTTTTCCATGTATTCATTTCTTATTTCAAGGAAAACCCTTTTTAAAAAATCTGAGAATCTGGATTATGTTTTGCCTCAAAATTTTCTTCTGTTCTTTGCTTTGCTTCTGAAATCTGGAGCACTAGGATTCATAGTTATCTTCCTCTCTGGATCCTCAATTTCTAAAGAAGATTTCCCATTTTCTGAATGGAAGAAATTCTTAGGCTATCTCCATTCTTGGAGCTAAAATGTGAAAAGGGCTTTAGTAGAGATACAGAGATTTCAGTTTGAAGAATTTATTCTGCCCATTTTCAGTATATGGTTCCTGCTATTATACCTGACTTGCCAGGGCTTAGAGCTTTTTGCCTTTATTTCTCTGCAGGATAAGCCTCTCATCTCCTTCTTGGGGGGTCAGAGGAAGAGATCCTGTGGTAACACAGTATTGGGGAGGGGACCAAGTGTCTAATAACTTCTCAGACCTACTGAGCCAATTCTTCTGTTTGCATATTCACGCTTCTCCACTTTCTGGAATACCTGGTGCTCTTAGTTCTCAGACTTTCATGGTCTACACAGACTGGTTTCTTACTGGTATCTCCCTACTATCATTTGCATGTCAGATTTCCATTTTCCTTTCCTGAATCCTCCCCATTCTGTATCTCCTCGTAGGACTAACCTCTTTACATTCATTTACAATTATTTTAGTGGGGTTTTGGAAGGAAGCACAGATAAAGACAAGGATTCACTTTGCCATGTCAAAAGACATGTAGAATTTCAAACTTTATATACCTAAGATGACAGGTAAGAAAACTTCAGGATGTAATACAATATGTTTAGGATTAGGATCTTTTAGTCTCAGATTCTTGTCATTCGGAATGGTTTGAATACATGAGATGGCAAACCACCTTAAAGTTTTGTTTGATAGAAAAGGAAAATTTTAGGGGCGCCTGGGTGGCTCAGTGGGTTAAGCCTCTGCCTTCGGCTCAGGTCATGGTCTCAGGGTCCTGGGATCGAGCCCCGCGTCGGGCTCTTTGCTCAGCAGGGAGCCTGCTTCCCCCTCTCTCTCTGCCTACTTGTGATCTCTGTCAAATAAATAAATAAAATCTTTAAAAATAAAAAAAGGAAAGGAAAATTTTAAACATGTGACTAGAAAGATCACACTGCTGCTATCGTAAGGGCATTTTAAGTCATTAAGGTTGACAAATATTTTGAAACTGGTTAAAAAGTGGTAAGAAACAACTCATGCTAAACTTACCTCATTTTCTTTGTGGAAAAAACAAAACTTAAAAATACAGATCATGGTGATTTTCTAGACACAGAACAAAGCACATGACGAAATAAAGCAGGGGTTGCTGAAAGAGAGCAGCATGAGGATGGTTCACATCTAACAGAATGACCACATCCAAAGACGGGTGGATGGGTTAGAGAAGCTAGAAGAGAGGTTTTTAGAAGGCATGTCACAGAGTTGTGCTCTAAGCCTGTTCCATTCAGCATGTAAACGGAGACACATCAGTGTATTGATGGGATATGGAACAACTTGGGTGATAACAAGAAACAGGATGCAGGATGGGAAGAAGGAGGGCGAAGAGAAAACAATATACAAAGTCAACAGCAACAGGATTTGAACAACTTCATTACAGGCTGATATTTTATACAATGAATTCAAGAGGGCTGAAAGTAGAGCCTTAAACTTAAGTCCAAAATATTATCTATCCACACAAAGTGGGGAGGAAGTTTTGTAATATTAGCATCTCTGAAATGATGTACAGATATAAGTACCTTCAATCGTTTGTGAAAATATTTAATGAGGGCACCCAATGGGCAAGACACGGCAGCTGTAGTGAGTGATTACAGAATGAATGCCCACTTCCTGTGAACTCACACAGGAGCACGGGAAATAAGTAATACTTCAGAATTATTGATTATAATTGACTGAAGTATAACAAAAGAGGATATGATATGCATATGCATATGATATGGAAATGCATATGAAATGCATATGATAAGGAAACTAATGTATAGACAATTAGACAAATTATCTAATGCTATCTTAAGTTGCATTGATAAAACTCTATAAATCCTAGAATGTTGAACTGCCTGCATTTAATTATTCCTTGAATAAAGAATGACACTAAAGAGAGAAAGAGAGAGAGAAGGAGAGCTAAATATATTACCAGATAATACTTAGCATTGACTACATGCCAGGAACTGTGTTGTCATATTATCTTAATCCACAGGACGTCCCAATGAATTACATATTATTAAACTCTCATTTTACATACTGGAAAAAGAGAGGCACAAAGTTTTCTAGGTGACTTCTCCAAGTTCACACAGCTGTTAGTATTGAAACCGAGCTCTAAACCCAGGCACTCCTGATGCTGGAGTTTGTGGGCTCACCCAAAATGCTATGCAGAGCAGGTCAGAGCCTCCTGAGGGCCACGGATAACCTAAACCTATCCAGGCAAGAAAAACCAGGTTGCTGGAAGATCTCAAAACTTTAGAACGAACTTAAAGGAACTGGGGATATTTCACTAGAGGACACAAAGAGTAATATTCATTTGTTCATTCACAGGGAATGATCTTTATCAGGCTTAAGCTGTCAAATACTGCTGGGAGCCCTTTCACAGCTGGCAGGGAAGTGGTGTCCAAAGCAGATCTTACCCACTCAGTGTAGCACAGTATAAGTTAATGTTGTCAGGCAATTAAGACACAAAAGGCAAAAAACAAACATGGCTAGTGATATCATTTTAATATTCCATGCTTATCTATTTAAATGTGAAACAATGTGACAGTAGAATTGATAAATTTTCCAAATAAAAAAATGTTCTATTTTCATCTGCTTATTTAATAAACAATACTTACTCCAATGAACACTACATACGAAGAATTTTTTTTTTGGTATGCCTCGTACTAAATATATTTTTAGGTTTATCTTCATATGTTTATAGGCAAAAATTCAAACATTTTTTTTCATCTTTTAAAATTTGTAATTGCCCTCAACTCTAGCTTCAAGGACAAATGACATTCAATTATGAAGGAAGGGGTGTTTAAATTCTAAAATAGCCTTTAAAATAAAATAAAGTGAAAAATAATGGAATCACATAAGGCCACTTCATCATGAATTCAGCATGATGTTCACTTCAAAATTTCCCTTTGATGGGATTTGCTGTTTGTTTTAACCCAGGCACTGTGCAGGAGGCTGGATTTGCTGATAAGCAGTTTTTTCATTTCAGTGCAAAATCAGCAAGGTGATTAATACTTTTAATTTCCAGAAGCCTAAATTATGCAAATGAACGACAACTTTCTTTCCTCTTCCTTCTCCCTCCTTTGTGGGCCTTCCCTCGCAAAGGGAAGATAGGATAGAGTCCAGTGTGTAAACGAGTAAAGAGCTGGGAAGAACGCTCCGTTGCCGGTCAGCCATTCATCTAGGGTTGCTGCCAAATGCTGGCCCAGCCCTCAGCCTGCTTGTCTCCGGGTGTGTTTGGATGAACAAAGGCACACAGTTCTATCGGCCCTGTGGAAGCCATCTAAACAGGGCCGTGTTAATCTTTGTACAGCTTTTTGAGTAATGCAGAATTAAATGCCGTATAGGTATTTAACACCACCACCACTTAAAAGAAAATAGGATCATCTGAAACTCTGTAGAAGGGCTAATTAAAAATGAGGCCTTCGTTCTAACCTGTGCCTTTTGGGGTTTGCATAACGAAGGCTACCTCTCTCGCTCCTGCCATGGCTTTAAAATGCTTCCTGAGCTGTGGGCTTTTGAGATGATTTATGCCAGGAATCCTTC
The DNA here is from genome assembly GCF_963455335.1 of Martes martes. NCBI lineage: Eukaryota > Metazoa > Chordata > Mammalia > Carnivora > Mustelidae > Martes > Martes martes. The sequence goes on along the minus strand of NC_137901.1, from coordinate 38,312,347 downwards.
CCTTTAAATGAATTAATTTAGTTGTTTAGTTGTTTGCCTTATAAATGTCTTTTAATTCTAGTTTAAGGACTCTGCCTCCCCCCCACCCCTTTTTTTTTAACTAAACATGTCTTTGCTATGACCAAACATAAATAATGTGTTTACTTATTTGGGGATCCAGAGGCTTATCTTCTCTTGAACTTACCTGAAACAATAGGCAACTCAGTTCAAAATGAATACTGATAAATTCATTTTGAGTGGGGAAAAAAAAAATCGGCCCGTTGTTCCCCCTTCATGTTCCGCAGCAAGCAAGGCTGTTGGTTCCAAGTAGCTCACAGAAATCGCAGAGAAAGTTAGAATTTTAAAAAGGAAGTGAACCTTAATTCAGTGGTTAGGAACAAGGGTCATAATTCAGCTTGAGTTTGATTTATATTCGTATATTCTGGCTGATATATATTCATATGCTTCAAGTATTCTCATGATATATGTTATTTTTAATACAGCAACTATCCTCTCAAGGGCAAAAACCACATATTCTTTCATGTTAAAATACAGAAAAAGAAAAGAATCAAATCTAAATAGCTTTCTTATTCCTATTCTTCTAACAATATTTTCTATTCTAATGTCAAAATGTGGAAAGGAGATAGTATATGCATATTTGTAGAAGTTGGAATGGGTAAAAGATCTAAAGACTATCTTATTTCTCACCCTAATTCTTTTTTTCAGAGGATTAGCAAAGCTTTAATTTTTAAAGCAAAAATGTTGGCATGTACGCTTGGGTTATAAAAGACTCAGCTAATATGAAGTAAATCAAATGTCCTGGGGCGCCTGAGTGGCTTAGTCTTTAAGCATCTGCTTTTCGGCTCAGGGTCCTGGGATGGAGCCCTGCATTGGGTTCCTTGCTCTGTGGGAAGCCTGTTTCTCCCTCTCCTACTCCCCCTGCTTGTGTTCCTTCTCTGTGTTTCTCTCTGTCAAATCAATCAATCAATCAATCAATCGATGTTTAAAAAAAAAAAAGTCCTGATATGCTATAGGTGGCACACTCAAATGTTTCTAGGTACCCAGTGAAGTATGTAAATGAGAGAAGGGTCAGACTATAGGACAATGAGAAATTGTGGGGACAGTGCTTAATTCCAGAGCACATGTCGCCTCCCTCCAAAAAAGGGTTCAAATCCAAACATTTCCAGCAGCGTTTAGGCCAAATAAGCACTTCCGTGGTCTGCTCCCATTTGTCATCCCCCATATACTTTTGAGATTACACACACACACACACACACACACACACACACACATATATATATATGTATGTATATATCTATCTATCTTCTGAAAAGAATTGAGAATCATTGAGAAATGATTCATTTCACTTTAATTTTTCTTTCTCTTCAGAATACTGAGGCAGTGTATTCCTGACCCATTGAAGCAAGTCATGAGTTAACAATGCAGGGCTCTACTGAATTATTCCTGGAAATACCTATAAGACCTAATGAGTATATCAAGATGAAATGGGCCCTGAGGCCACAGCCAGAGCTCAGCCCCAGGTTCCCCCTCTGTGCTTCATGGACTGAGGCTTTCGAGCTCCTGATACAACAGCCTCCACGGCATTTACTTCACGTCTGAGGTCCGAAAAACATGGGAGTCTGATGTGTCACAAAGACAGAGAACAGATCCTTTCCTCCTCCTGAGGCCGTTGCTCAGGAAGAGATTAGGGGAAGGAATTTGAGGCCAGGCAGCCCTGATGTTTAGCCCCTCAGTGCTGGCAGGGGTGAATGTGGGCTATGGGGTGCTTGTCTTCGCATGAAGATACCTCAACTTTTCAGAACCTGCCTTGAGTGGCCATCGCTATAATTAATAAATCACCGCCAAATTTTCTGTTGTGCTTTCAATATGAAAAGAAAAACAACAAGGTAAACAAGAAACAAAAAAGCAAAATAACAATAAATAACAATATATATATTATGCTAATTTTACTTTGATATTTTAAAGAAGAATGTATACATTTAAAGCTTGGTCAGCACTTTACAGCTAATGAATGGACAGTACTTTTTAAGAGACAGCTCATTAATAATTGGTTTCCTCCTCCTCATTAAGAAGCACTTATTACTAGTCTAATTATAGATGGCCTTGATTAGGGGAAATGTACATGGTATGTATGCATGAATCACTGGGTTCTCTAACAGCTTTGTCTCCAAAGCAGAAAAACAATGTAAATCTACAGAGTGTTCCCATCTTATACTTAACAATTATTACAACTAAGCAAAATGTATTTATATCAGTGGGCAGTAAGAAGGGTTACTTTTTACCCTGATTCTTTTGAGGCTGAAAACCCCTTCCTCTGGCTATAATCTGAACTGAAAATGAATAAATTAATACAAAGCACTGAACTGCAGTATTAAAAAATACTTAGGAAAAATACAAAATTAACAGATTTTCTGGCTGTGGGGGCATGAGGTATAGAAATTACTTTTATCGGTTTGACAGTAGCAACATAATGGAGTATATATATTTGCTACATTCACGAAAGAGCAAAGCATAGATCAATAGGCAATAGGACTATATTCACGTTTCTTCTGAATTTTATTTCAAGTGTTTATACTCTCCATACCCACCACTGATTTAAGATTATTAGCCTTTCTTTATATTTTGATATATAATTTTATTTTGTATGAGAGTTTATCTATATTTATACTATGTAGAAGAGAGAAGGAATCAGTGCCATCTCTTGAAAATAAAGCTCATGTAATTTTAAAAAATAAATGGAAATGTTAGCCCTATCTTACATCTTTAAATAAGAAAAACTCAAGGATGATTTATAAATTTTTTCCCATTTAAATAGCACTGGAGGCAGTAATATATTTTCCATTTATAGATATACTTTAAATTCTATGCCTTCAATAGTTCTGTTGGCAAATTCTTCTCAGGTATAATATCACCTAATGGACATAAAGCCATACACACATTCTTCCAAAAAATGCAAAAACTGGAGTTCACCCATGTTGCAGGTTGAATTTGCTAACACAAAGGAATGAACAGTTGATTTGGAAAATTTCTAGACAGTGTGCTTTGAAGAAAGGGTATGGCCACCGTATGCTAAAGATTTTAAGTGTGACTTCTAAGTCCTATCAACCATCTCAGCAGAGGCTAGGGATAGACACGAGGTTATCCAGGAAGGGTGTGTGAAGAACTCTCACATAAAATAATGTGGATCACCTCAACATCCACGGAAGGCTGACAAATGTTTTGAGAATGTTATGCTGGCAGAGAAACTGCAAGCTTGAAATGGGATAGAAGAGAGAAGGATCTGTAGGGTAAAGGACAGTGGCAGAGACCTGGGAGAGAAGTCAGAGCTGACAAAGCCAGCCTACCAGACGTCCCAGGGCTACAAGGGCAGGGAGCCTGGGGCTGCTTCTGGGCTGGGCAGGGAGGAAAGAGCATCTCACCACAGATGGCTATTCTTAGGCCTCAAAATACAGTGGAATTTAGCCTGCTGGGTTTTGGACTCATTCAGGGTCTGTGACCCCTTTTCCCTTTCCCATTCCACCCTCTTGGGATGGGAATGTCTGTTCTACGCCTGTCCCATCATTGTATTTTGGGAGCATCTCACTTGTTTTCCATGTTTCCCAGGTCCACAGGAGGAGATGAGTTTTGCCCCAGGATGAACCATACTCGGAGTTTCACCCCTACCAGATTTAGATGATTTAGAATATTTGAGACTGGTTGAGTTCATTATATTCAGGGGAGATTTTGGATTTAGGATTGATCCTGGAATGGGTTAAGACATCTGATGAAGTTGGGATGGGTGACTGAATTTTGCAAGTGGAAAAGACATGAATTTGGTGAGGAGGGCAGAGGGTGGACTGTTACAGATTGAACTGTGCCCCTCAAAAACATAGGCTGAGAGGTACCTGGGTGGCTCAGTCGGTTAAGCTGCTACATTCAGCTCAGGTTCATGATCCCAGGGTCCTGGGATTGAGCACCACATCAGGCTCCCCACTCAGCTGAAGGCCTGCTTCTCCCTCTCCCTCTGCTTTCCACTCCCCCTGCTTGTGGTCTCTCTCTATCAAATAAATAAATAAAATCTTTAAACAAGACATGTTGAATCCTAACCCCTTTTACTTGCAAATGTGACCTTATTTGGAAATCAGCTCTTGGCAGCTATGATGTAGTTGACAGTAGACTAAAGTAGGATGGGATCTGACCGAATATGACTGATGTGTTTATGAGAAAAGAAGAGATGCACACACAGAGGAAAGATGTCCCTATGAAGATGGAGACAGTGATTGCTACCACAAGCCAAGGGATGCCTGAAGGATCCTCCTCTAGCTGCTTTGGAGGGAATGTGGCCCTTGCAATACCTTGAGTTTGGACTTCCATCCTCCAGAGATGTGAGAAAATAAGTTTCTCTTGATTTAAGCCACTGAGTTAGTAGTACTTTGGGATGGCAGTCTTGGGAAACAAACACAGCTCACTCTAGTGAATATTGTTTTCCTTTGGCTTTTCAGCATTTATCTTCTCCCCCTCCCCCTTTTAGTAATTGCTTCTGATTATTGCTCTCCCATTCTTATTCCATGTGCTTTGCAGAGCTGACTGTGCCCATGGATCCAAAACTGAACAGGCAACTTATGCATTATTCTGTTCTCCAGGCCTCAGCATGTGCTTCAGAGATGCATGTGTAACCCAATCACAGTCCTTGGGAAGATGGAAAACTGGAGCCACTGCAGCCACATTGCTACCATGAGGAATAACCTGTCTGAGAATAGAAACAATAAGGATGGAGCAGAGAGCCCAGGGAGATCCTATTTATCTATAAGGTAGTCAACCCCATATAAAGCTGACCCTATTGTTAGAATTTTGAATTGCCTGAGTTTATCAATTCCCTGTGGCTCAAACCATCTCTGAAGACATTTTCTAACACTTTCTAACACTTTCAAATAAGAGATTTCTAGGTGCTCGATCGCCCAATTCTCATTTGCTTTCAACAGTCACTGAATGCCATGGCAATCCCTCTCTCCTGGGTCACTTCTAAACTTAAAAATAAAGTTAAGCTTTTGCTCTGGTGTTTTACCAAGTACTTAATGAATTAAATGCTTTGACAATTCCTAATTCAAGTTATCTCTGAGCAGAAAAAAGTTCATCAGGTTTCCTCATCTCTGAATTTGGATTCCTTGGATATTTTCATACCTAGTACCTAGTTTTGCAGGCTGCCCTGCAGACACCTTCTGTCACTTGTCCTCAGGGGCCTGAGAGAAAAGACAAATGTCACTTAACTTTTCCCCAGGGGAATGATACAGAAGAGTCTCTCTTCAAATATAAATTTGGATTAGATATATCTTCAATTTTTGTGCCATTGAATATATGTATTATGCATAATATGTGAATATATATACATATGTGAATATATGTGAAATATATATAAAATATATTTATGCACAATTAATATATAATTAAATATATTTAATACATTCTTAAAGATCCATTCATTATAATAAACTATATTTTAAGATTTACATATTCTGTGTCCAAACAAATTGTGCTTCCAGGCTTTTTTGGAAAACTCTCCCAATTTCCAACTTGATTCATAACAGAGACAAAATGCAATTTTGATTCTAAGTCTTCAATTTAGTTTATTCTTTTTAGCTTCTTATGCATGCATTCTTTTGTAATTTCTGAAATGCTGGTTTGAAATTACTATAAAGTCAATATATTATGTTCATTTTTTTTAAGATTTAGGCAAAACCAAAATACTGCTGCTCAGATTACTTTTCTATTTTTTGTTTGCCAATAGCATTGCTTATATTTTTATTGGAGTGAAAAAAATGTAATTTTTCAATTCCTCCTAAAGGTGGAAATATACATTGACTGAGAAAGAAACAAAAAAGCACCCTCATAGTTCTGTTTATACTAAATTTTTATGATCTTTTTGTGATGCCTATTCCATAATTGCTTAAAGCCATGATTTAGAAAATATTTAGACATTTTTTAGGTCATGGTTTAGAACATACAGGTTCTCTATTGATAATACATGGGATTTTTATTATTTTTTATTTACAAAGAATCTTCCAAGATTATCATAGATCTTATTGTTGGAATAGAAATCCTTTTTTTCCCCCAAAATTACATAGTTATCAATAGTTTATCTGAGTGTTTTGAGGTGATGCATGCATTAACAATTATAACTATTTACGACTGTCTAATGATACACAACTTAACGCTAGAAGACTTCAGTTTTAGAAAGACATGTCCACATTAATGCCAACTTGAGTCTATTAAACCAAAAGTCATGTTTTCAAAACTCAAATGAGGACCCCACTAAACAATCCCAAAGCCTTCTTTTTAACATATTGACATATAACCTCTCCTTTATGTAGATATATTTATATATGCTTACATCTTTTATATCTAACTTTAAGTGGCTATCTTTTGTATAAGATAAAGGGATGCATGCATATATTTGTGACTCATCAAAGAGTAAATGAGGACAAAAATTCGCTGAGTATGAACACAGTTTATAGAGCTTAAAAAAAAAAAGACTACATCCAGTTTAGCATCCAAACCTTTCTTTTGTTAACAACACTTTAAAATACCTTCTCCCCAAGGAACAATGCCCTAGATACACAGGATCTACTTATGGTGGTTTGGTGCTGCAAATCACCCCAAGGCTTGTGGTTGTCATTGCCTTTACACATGAACTTTTTTATGAAATGAGTACTTAAAAATCAGATAAGCACCAATTAAAGAGAAGGATGGCCCCTGCTAAGGAGCTACATCCTTGTATATTGTTTTGATGTGGTCCATTTAGGGCGGGACTTCCTCCAGAGCCTACAGCAGCACTTCTATCAAGCTGCTCTATTCAGCCTGCTGCTATGACAACTATCGGGGGCAAGTGTCAGGTCACCTCCCAGGTTGTGTGTCTTGCTATAATTTCTTTGTCATAAACCTACTCTCTGCCTTCTTTTTCTCACTGAACAAGTAAAAGCAACAGTGCGCATAGACTAAACACTGAGACATTCTTTACCCTCTCCCCAACTTATATGCTTGGTAAAAAATTTCAAAAAGCATTTTTTATTTTCCCCATTTGGTGCTAAATCTCTGTGTCCTGGGCTGTCAGTCAACCTTTTAAATTGTAGTATTAATTCTAATGATTACAGCTCTGACTACCTAGTACTGTTCTCAGGCTTGAGCCTCCCTACTGTGTTAAAAGGCATCTCATTAAAAGGCTCTTTCCTTCCCTAAAACCCAACTTTTTGCCATGCCACATCAAGCCACATATGGATATTTATTTAGCATATAACCTCATCCCAGTATATCACTAGGTGTATCTTTGAGGCTCAAAATGATGAAAAGCCAAAGCCGTCTTAATCCTACAGAGTGAACCGTAACTGCACAGCCGGTATTCCCAAAGATACCATCTGGAGGCCGTTGCAGTGTTGGCTGGGTATAAAATCAAGCGGTACAATATGTCGGGCTGACAGCTGTTACTACAAAGAGAAAAAGACTTCGTTCTGTGGGCTGATTTGATCCAGGACGTGCTCCTTACACGGACGCCCCTTGAGATGGGGACAAATAAGCACAGGAGAGAACTGGAGAGGACAAGCAGCCTGGGCAAAGACACCTGAGTGGAAAGAACAGGGTGTGTTTAGAGGATGATGAATCCTGCTCTATTTTCACTGACCTCTAAACCCTCCAAATTTCATGTATCTAAAAAGAAAACAGGAGTCACAATGAGGGGCTGCACTTTGCGTGATTTTGAGTCATGAAAAATAGTAATGATGTATGTACCTCACTGAGGTGTGGGGAAAAATTAAATGAGAAAATTTATGTGAATTCAATATGAAGGTATAAGAGAACACACAAACATTAGTACAATTATGTGTGATGTTGTTCCCATACAGGTCCTGGTTTATTTCCCAAATAGAGTGGGGATGATAGTTGACATGTTAAAGAACTTAGAACTAAAACCTGAATCTGGCAGAGCAGAGAGAGTCAATTATCATATGGTTTCACTTAGGTGGGACATTGGGAGATGGAGAGGAGAAGGGAGTTGGGGAAATCAGAGGGGGAGACAAACCATGAGAAACTACGGACTCTGAGAAACAAACTGAGGGTTTGGGCAGGGGTGGGGTGAGCCTTGTGATGAGTATTAAGGAAGCACATATTGCATGGAGCACTTGGTGTGGTGCATAAACAATGAATATTGGAACACTGAAAAGAAATAAAATAAAATTAAAAAATTTAAAAACCTGAATCTGGGTATTTGATATGGTTTCAACAAATGCTGTTCTTAGAAGAATTATCAAAGAGTAGTTTAAGAAATTAATGTAAAAAGCTACAGAAAAGGGGCGCCTGGGTGGCTCAGTGGGTTAAAGCCTCTGCCTTCGGCTCAGGTCAGGATCCCAGGGTCCTGGGATCGAGCCCCGCATCGGGCTCTCTGCTCGGCGGGGAGCCTGCTTCCTCCTCTCTCTCTGCCTGCCTACTTGTGATCTCTGTCTGTCAAATAAATAAATAAAATCTTTTTTTAAAAAAAGCTACAGAAAAGATTTCATATTTTAAAAACCTCGCATGCAGATCCTTTATAAAGAATTAAAGAAAATACACTAATAACTGGGCTGTTCCCTTGAAAAGAAATGTTCCTCACACACGTGGAGACATACAAGGCTTGACAGCTTCATTGGACCTCTCAAACTTGCTCCATAGGCAATCATAAAGGAGAGAAAAATGCAATTGAATTAAACTAATGTGACCTTCTGAGTTCCCCACCTAAAGTAGTATTCAAGTTCTTGCATGTTACGAATGTATGATGGCATTAAGAGCTGAAATTTATGAAGCATTCTGATTTTCATTACTCAGAACATTACCCTGAAATAAAAAAGGAACTAAACTCTTTGTACTGGATTGGTCTTTTTTCCTTTTTAAAGAGAAATTCCGCTTCTAGAGAAATAGGGAAAAATCACTGAAGAAAGGAAGAAAGATGGAATAAAGGAAGAAAAGAAAATCTAAAATAAAATTAATTTCTCCAGGCCTGCTTCTTTCATAAAATAAATTTATTGAACTAAGTGGTCTGCAAGGTTCTCTGGAGCTCTAACTTTTAAAATGAGTCTAATGTATCCCATAGTAAAAATGAAAATTTAATAACTTGAAAAAGAGGCGCTTCTTCTATAAAGTTGTATATTAGCAATCCCCAAGTATAGTGACTGTGTAGATGCTGCACATGTATTTAAAACATCCCACTGCTTCTCATTCTCCAGACTCCTCTTTGTTTTCAAAGCTTGAATAAAAGCCCACTGTGGGCCTCTAATTTCTCAGGTTCCCTCACCGGAAAGTAATCATGTAGCATAAATAACCAACAGGCAAGACACTGGCATAGGAAAAAGCTTTATTTTAATTGCTGTTTTTTTGATGCAAATCGCAATGTCTTTGGGATTCAAACAAACTTTTCACTTACATCTACATATTTTATTACTTAAGTTTATAGTTACAGCTATGATCTTTTTGTATCTTTGCTCTCTGCCCTCTTTCCAGAACTCAGAACAAGGACTTCTATTAAATCTCACTTAAAAGTTCCTAGAGGATTGGGGAGCAGGAGACAAAACACAAACCTCAGATATGAAAAAGGTGACCATTCGTGCCGTGTGCAGGAGTTCTTTTTTAAGATTTTCACTCATTTATCTGACAGAGAGAAAGAGAGCACATAAGCAGGGAGAGCAGCAGGCAGAGGGAAGGGAGAAGCGCTGAGCCCTATGATGAGGGGCTCAGTCCCAGGACCCTGAGATCATGACCTGAGCAGAAGGCAGACACTTAACTGACTGAGCCACCCAGGGGCCCCCAGGGGTTGGAGTTCTCTGCCTGTCCTTCAGTATCAGGACCAGGCTGCGCTATTATGTCTCCTTATGTATCAAAATGAGCACAAAAACCAAGAAAAATAAAAGCATGGAATGTTACTAGAGAAGTGATTTAAGGAGAAGTTTGATCTTAATGTAAGAAGATCACTAGGCTTTTAACCTAATTGTATCATTTAAAGTGTTACTGTGATCTTGTTTGTGTTCAAGGCAAAACATTAAAAAGAACTTAGAAAGAAATGGGACTTGGGTTTTGATCTATATCAGCATTATTTTCCTCCTGATGAAAGATCATGGCTCTTAGAAAACAAGTTTGCATAAACTCCTAAAACAGTGAGAGGTAGTCCTTCATATAGCCCATCAACAGGGTGTAAATGAGAACAAATATGGACATGTCCTAGAGACATCTACAAGCTGTTGAGTTGTTGAAGCAAATGATAATAATAATAATTAAAAAATGATAATGTTGACAAGGCAAAGAACACTGGTAACACAGGAAAAATGGGGTTTTCCCCTGAGGATGAGAAATATATGACCTTGATCCATTTGAGCAAAACTGATCAATAAAGATCAACTTAGCTGGCAAGCCTATCAGAAACCCAAGCTCCTTTCACCATTATGAGAAAGAGGTAAATTACCAAGAAAGCAGGTTGACCTGCCTTGGGGGGTTTCTCTAAGACAGACTTTATAGGATCACCTGTTACATCACCTTTTCTGCAGTCCCTATGCTTGTAGTTGAGGCTCTAGCATCAGAACTGCCCAATTCTTAGGAAAGATTAATAACTAAATCCGTTTAAATTTACGATCGGAAGGTTTTTGTCATGAAATGAAGATGCACCAAAAGTTTAGAATGAAATGAAATGAAAGTAAAATAAATAAGTGAAATGAGAAACAAAAGTAAAATCATTTTTAATGAAGGGTAATATTTACAGCTACCCCCAAATACTCAGCTCTGCAGAAACCCCACTTTCCCGAAGTGCTGAGTTATTGAGAGAAAAATGTGGTCCTTGAGGCCATTGGTCTCATGGCCTCATGACATGACTCTACACCGTGAGTCATGTCAAATATCATAAATTTCTTTAGGAAGCATAGTCCAATTTGTCAAGTTATTACGTTATCTAATTTTATAATAAATTTGTGACAATGGCTAAAGTTCACCGATACACACAATATTGTTGTTTCGGGGTAACTAGCGGGTTTTAAAGTGGCCAAAGAGAAAAGACAAGACAAAGACTGAATAGATTATGAGGAATAAGTTATAAAAATGAATACGTTTGGCCTAAGCCGAGTATGTCAGACTTTTCATTTATCTACTAAGCCTGAAAATAATCTATTTTAAAACAAATATTAACATAAATGCTGTATGCATGGAGAGCTCAGTAAACCATATGTTCCCCTGACTTTGGCACCAAAAAGTGTATAAACATATTATGTGAATTTCTCTGTCTGAATTCAAACCACCTACTCATATCTTGATGTTTATCCAGAAACTAATAACATCCTAAGCCAAAGATGTACCTAAAAATTTAAAAAGAAATCATTTCTATAAGAATGTGGGAGAATTCTCAATGAAGCCCGAAAATCAAATAGTAAAGTAGAAGGAATTAAAAAAAAAGACAACCCCATAGATATCATCCAAGAAGAAGAAAGGTTTTTTAGTTTCATATTCCCTAACCACAGAAGAAGGAAACCATTTGATCTACATGCTTCACACTATTATGCGGGGCCAGCAAAATCATGTTCTATGCATCTACACAGATAGAAATTGATACACTGTTATGTAAGGAAAACACATACACTAAGGAAAAATTTTATATAGAAGTAACCATATTCTCAATTTAAGAAAAAAATTTAAAAATCATTGATTGATGAAAACTGTAATGTCAGTTTTCTGAGACATCATAAAAAGATAGAAAAAAGATTAAAAGAGCTTTAAGACAGAATAATAACCTTTGTATGTAATTCCATAAGCTGAATCTATAGGAAAACATTAAGCTTTGATTCCTACTTAGCTGAGCTAACGTGGCAAAGAAAAGTAGGCATTCCCAAGATTCTCATGTTTAACTTAAGACATGCCCTGGAACCATACGATTCTTTTGCAACAGATTCATCTTCATAATCACTTTGTGGCATGTGCTCAGCTTTACATATCCTCTATTTAAATAGCAAGTTTAAAATGACAGATGGTAGAAAGAGTACTTCCTTGCTGAATCAGGACCTCACCTTTGCCCCAGTGTCTCATCAACACTTCCTTGTCCCTAGGCTTCTGAAGCCTCCTAAAAATAAGACATTTCACTCCCCTTCTCACTCCTCTCACACATGTATTTAAAGTCCAAGTAACACCATAAAGCACCTACACAATCTAGTTTAAACCTTCACGTCCAATCCCCTCTCCTTTTATTTCTTTCTAAGAATCTTGTTTCCCTTATGGGAGACTATGGTTTTTAAACCTCAGGAAGATTCCATGCATGGAAATGCTTCATGTATCTGGAATATCATCCTCTAGCTTTTTTGTCTGTCAAAAGCTCCTTTATTTCCCAAGGTCCAAATCTAATAGTGCCTCCTCTGGGAAGCCCTCCTGGGTTCCCTAGGCAAAATTAGGAGCACTGTCCCCTGACTCTCACAACAATCTCATTGCACCCCTTTAATTTCATTTACCACGCTAATTTCACCTATCTTTAATGGAATATAAGTTTCTTGAGGAAAAATATTATGTCTTATCCATCTGTCAAGTGAGAATAATGATACCCGCTCAGCAGCGATATTACCAGAAACAAAGAAATTCGTTTCGGCAAAGAACCAAGTAAATCCAGCACTTAGTAAACAGACGTTCCCCATCTCCTTTCTTGTTTCATGGCCTCTGTATGAAACAAAATATCTTCCATACGATGAGTATTTGTTAAATAAGCAAACCACTCTAGGGCTCATTTACAAGTAGTTCTCTTCTACTAATCATGTCCTTTGCTGATAGAGATACATGAAATATTTAAGGAACTACACAGAGAAGTTAAAAAAAATCAGGGAAAAAGTTTTAAAATTTTAATATCCATTTAAAAAGATACCCTGCAAAAACTCAAGTTAGAATTAATTCATATTCAAAGCCCAGCAACATTAACGAATGCTGAAAGAATACAAACTCATAAAGCAATTATTTTGCTCACAAAATATCAACAGAATTCAGGCAAAGTATTCTTCCCCATAAAGCAAATAAAAATTCCAGGAAAACTATTTTAACCCTGTTTCTCAAATATTATATAAAGTGTACAATAAGCTCAAACTTTTGAATTGGAATGGTAAAAATGCGTTTGTTTTTTTTTATGTAACTAAAACATTTTATTTTGGTATGTATCTTTGCTTTCCTTAGTTTTTATACATCTAAAACTTCCACATTTTTACATTACAAAAATACAATGGAACATAAAATATTTCCATATTATAATTACTTAAAAATGTGATTATGCCTATTCCCAGAGTCTGGTCTGATCTAACGGAAGTACGATGGTAGGTGTACAGTAGTGAAAATGTTTGTAACAAGTTTCTCAGCTTCGCCCAGTGGAGTATTGTAGCCAATGAGGTTTTCCAAGGCGTGATTCTTGTTAATTATAATCAAGTTTCTCTGGATTGGCTTACTGATCAGTCTATTCTTTGGTGCTCATGAATTTAAGGTCATGGTTGATACCCACTGCGTTAGCTATTTCCCATACAGGAAAAACCCTATTCCTTTAGAATGCAAGAACTTACTACACATTGCCAGGCATTTTAGAGATGATGTGAGTAGGCAGACACTTCAGTGTATACCCATCAGAGAAAGAGAAGAGCTGCCAAGTCATGCCCTCCAATGGTGGGCATGCAAACAGCGTGTTTATGGATGATGAAAACTGATAAAACATGCATTTCTGAAGACCACGGAGCCTTATCTTTTTGTGGCATTCTATTTGTAGCAAAGCGTTGGATTTTGTGGCATCCCTGTTATAAATATCTAACATAATGGTGGCTTCAAAATTAGAAAGAATAGAAATGAAATTTTGGGAGAGATTTTCAAATAGCTGAATGATGAATACAAAATGAAACTGTACTTCAAGAATAAAACTGGAATTAGAAATCACATGCGGCTTCGTTTCTTGACTGAGAGCATAATTGATATGGCCATTGATACTTAATTGCCTCATCCTTGCCAAGACATAAAATTAAATCAAAGGACCCAGTTTAGTTATTTTTATCTGATACCATGCAATTTTTATTTCTAGATTCTAGTGAATATTAAAAAAAAAAAGTAAAAGGAAGAAGGAAAGGATGGAGGGAAAATTCATTTAATATGATATATGCAAAGCCTTTGGGAAATTTGTGGGTTTCGAAGTTCAAGGTCAGTCTCTTCAGGTGGGAGAAACAGAGTTATGAGTTCATGACCAAGGAATGGGTCTGAGAATTTATGATTCCCATTCCTATTCAAATCCTACTCTGTCCCTAGCAGTGCTTCTTACAACCACTCACAGGCGACATTTGGAAATATATAGCAGGTGACATAGGTGGGGGATGAGTCTACCGGAAGTTCTGACATGCTTCAGGCAGTTTCAAATGACTAAGAACTCTTTCTGTTCCCACATCAATTTTAAAAAGTCCTGCCAGATTTTTTTTTTAGGTGGAAGTTTATATACAGTTATCTGAGCCTAAAAGTTTACTTTAGGTATAAACACAATTTTTATGCATGATTTTAAATATATATTGAATTATTTCAGGCATAGAGCTACTATGTAAATTAAGGCAATATTGTACTACATATCATTTGGAACTTTACCAATAGTTTTTCACCATTGGGAAAGTACATGTCACTGAATGCTGTGAGCTACCATTACAGACACATATCGATCAGAAGACAGTTGTAGCTGCTGCTGCTTTTGTGATTTTACATGGAACAAATGATTTTTAAAAAAGCATAAGTATTGGACCAAAGCAGGGCTCCCTCCTGAGCAACTCTGCACTCTTGGGAAAAGTCACCTTGCTGTATCCTCAGTTTCCCCACTTCATTAAAAGCCATGATAGTGACATAAAATGGGCTTGCAAAACAACTTACATACGACTGCATCCATTAACACTTCTGATGCTGTTATTAATATTAATATTATTACCAATGAGGAGAATAAGGCCCCAAATAGTGAGATGGCCTGGGAAATTTATTCTAAGTAGTTTTAAATTACATGTTACAATGGAAATACGATGTCATCCAAGAACGACCCTCTCTCATACTTTCTTGTTCTTATATAGCATATTTTCTCCTTTGGATGAAAGGGCCATGCTGAAACATAGGCTGAAAGATTCAAAGATGTCAGGTTTTCCCTAAAATATTGCATAAAAGAAAGAAAAATTCTGGGAATGGAACAGAGTTGAGGATGATTGAGAATGGGAGCCCGGAGGTGTGGGCTGGAAGGGCACAGAAAGAGGTTTCAAGTCACATGTCAGTTAGTAGCACATCTTTTCAATTTAAGCATAAAATCCAACTGAAAAATGTTGCTCTCAGTTGTGCAGCTGTTAAAGCTTCTAAGAGGTATCAAAAGGACATAGGACTGTACGGAATGAAATAGGATAGAAAAGTCACCTGTCTTGAAAGCTGTGACTTGACCAGAATGTTTTCGTTAGTTTTCAAAAATGTCCTTGACAAAATACAAAGTCTGTATGAAAACTGCCACCATGCTTACATGGCTCTATTTTCAACCTTATGTATCTGCATTTACATTGAATAATATACCCACTCATTAGTACCCTAACAGGACATTGGAAGAGATGTGGGTTGCAGGACATACCCCACTGCTAATGAAAACAGTACTGGGAACTCTGGGCTTCCTGAATATTGTTTGGTCCTAGCTGGGGGTTTCATGCTAGTTTCCAAGCAGCAATTTTCTTTAACTCTGCAATACACCAGTTTTCAGTATTTTTTCCCTTGATTTCTCACCTTTTATTATGTCACAAGGAACTAATAAGCCATATCTCGTTCCCCCTTCTCTGTGTTCTTTTTGATAGAGTCAAAGAGGTCACATCACCGCCTACCATCGAACTCCCAACTGTCCCAGTCACCACAAAAACCATCATCTTGCACTGGTACTGCACTGTCCTTCACGAGGGCTCTATCTGTCCCACTGATACAGGGGAAGTCGTTGACCCCTTGGCTCTATGTGATGCCCACTACAGCACCACAAACCAATTTAACTCAAAGAACTGGGGAGAGAGAAAAGAAACCAAAGAAACTCACATTAGTGAGAAACTCCCTAAGTTTATCAGTCAGCAGGCCAGGAATAAAAGATAGGTCATCCTGGAAAAAACAGCAAAAATACATACTAATGGGAAACCAATCACCAGCAAGAAGCTGGTTCTCATCTCTCACTTTCTGCTTTTGTCTCTTCATTTAGATGAATTGTAACCAAAAGCACAGAAGAATCTTTTTAAGGAAAGAGGAATGAAATAAAGATGGAGAAAAAGATAAACTTTTGATTCAAGCTACGTCTAGGGAAGTGAAGTCTGACTTTGCTCCCCCCCCTTTTTTTTAATTATCAGAGGAAGAATTTCCTGAACACCATAAAAATTCCAGATTTTCATGTTAAAAAGAAAAGAAACGCTGACTGTGTTCGATAACGTGCTGAGGACTGACCTCAGTTCTGTGAATTCTGATTCCTGACCAAACAGGAGGCTCCTGTCCTTGCCCCCGGCTTGCTGCAGGGCTCGGGCTGCAGAATAACAAGGCTCGTCTGGACTGTGGTGCAAGGTGGGCACATGAAATAAAGTATTTAACACATCCATAATACCTTTCATGTTCCTAGCTCAAACAGCTTTATAAAATCCAATTAATTCATCAAGCTTCATAAAGTCTGAAGGACGTACATAATTATCGCTCTACATGTGGCCAACCACTGGCAGCAAGCACTCAGACATGGGGCTTAAGAGAATCCACATTTAACTGCCCAGTTCTTGAACTTTCACGCACCTACAGAACAGCAGGGGCCTGATGAAGGATCTCTGAGTCACCAGCAGATGCTACAAACTGTGAGTTGGGTTAAGAATGGGCTCTGGGCGCGGGAAAGAATGATCTCATTGCCAACACCCAAAAGAGTCCTTGCTATCCCTACTTGGGTAAAGAGGGTTTAGATCTAATTGGGCGAGGGCTCTCCCATCTGCATGCTTCGGTTGGAAGTGCAAAATCATGTGGTAGAAGCCTTTGCCAAATGATATCAACAGAATTCATGTTAGGCAGAAATAATTTAGATATTTTTATGTCTATGTGTATGTGTATATCTATGTGTAATATTTTAAAATACTAAATAAACACTAAACCAGCGTTGGCAGCGCATAACTCATTTCCCAAATGAAGTGAGGCAGTTTTTCAAGCTGATATTGAGACAAAGATGTCCTGCTTGGGATAACTTGCTTACTGGGGAAGCCTGGTTTGCTAGTTACAAAAGAATTCATATATCTTTGTGATAAAAACAGATTGTTTTCTGACAGAAAAGTGCCCTGTCAAAAACACTGTGAGCAGAGGCACAAATGATAACGTGTTCTAAGAGTTTCTTCCAGGACACGGGTTTTCCCTCAGTAAAAGTTATAGGATTGTATAGAGATCTCAAGTGTCAGCCTCACATAATATAAACTTATAGTCTGATTTGCTCATGCAGCTGGGTGATCCTGTACAAATTATCCCCCTTCCCTGAACCTCAAGTTCCTTATAGGTACATGAGAATGAGAATACCTGCTTCTCATGGGGTTGCTGAAATTACTAAATGGAAAAAAAAAAAAAAAAAGTCTACAAAGGGCCTATTAGGTTTCCAATAAATCATTGAATGTATTTTTAAAATCATTTCTTCCATATCTCCCATAAATTCCAAACTCACTGAACTCACTTTTAAGGCCTGGAAAAAACATTCTTACATGGAGGAGATATTGGACATCCCCCATTCTCATGTGATGGAGCCTTGCCATAAATGACCCTGTGCAGGAGGACAGAAAAAGGGAAACAGGTAGGTGGTCCCCACCCTCTCCAGTCCCTACTCCCTGGGCAGTAAGAAGTCACTCTCCTCATGATTCCTAGCAGTTTTTCTTCAATGGGTGGAAGCTCTAGGAAGCAAATTTGATCTCACTTTAAGGACTGTCAAAATGATTACAGCTCTCTGATAACAGACTACATGTGTTAGTAAATGGTAGATCTTCAGCTCTAGAAATGGGATGTTCCTACAACTTCAGGGATTCGAGCAAATGGTGATTATAGAAGAGCTCTGGCAACACCTAAGTTAATCAAATAAACTATGCTTTCATATGCTTTGTCTTATTAAATTGTCAAAATAATTCTATGAATTTAATATTTGTAACCTCCATTTTATAGATTAGACCAACAGTGGTTTAAGTAAAAAAAAAAAAAAAAAAAAAAAAAAAAAAAAAAAATTGGACCAAATATTGGTAGATACCCAGCTTTGGGGGATACTGTAGAGTGATATCATAGGTAGTACATAATGTGAATCAGTCCTTTAATTTTCATAAACTGTTTATATAACTGATACCATCCTAGAGTATAGACGAGGTGGGATATATGGCAAGACAACACCAAGAAGAACCCCTTCAGCCCCAGAATTCTACCGTTCCAGTTTCTAGAATTATGATCTTTTCTCAAATATACTTAGTCTGACTTCAAAGCTCCTATACCTAAGATATTCCTATTAGTGCTTCTTTCTAGTTTTACTGATGCCAAGGCACTGACAGAAAGAATATCAGTTAGAATCCTCTTTTCTAGGCTGAAATTATTGATGCTGACTATATGCCTGGCTAAGTAATTAACATAAATCTGTCATTCTCACAACAACCCTATAGGATGAGAACTGTTAACAGTTGGCTTGCTCATGAAGAAACTAAGGCACAGAGAATGGAACAGCTTTCTGAAGGGCACACGACTAGTAAGGGTAGCGCTGAGACTCAAAACCAGATGTCTTTAACTCCAGAATGTGCCATCTTAATCACTCTGCTACGTGGTATTGTATAGAGAGGTCTGACTTGTTTCAAGCAAGATACACTCTAGACCTACGATAATGATAAAAGTCTCACAGAGGGCATGTGTATGTGAATAAATACTGTTGGCCAAGAATGATTAACAAACTCAAAATATACATTTTATCTGAGGTGAGTACTACATCTGAAAAAATTAAAGCCTTCATCTTTTGCATTGTCTAGAATTATTAGCACATGCCATATTCATAATAAGCACATAAAACTTTTAAATAATACCATTCTGAAACATTTCTACATATCTTAGTCCTGGAACAGAAAAACTTTTTTTCTGTTTTTCTCTGAAGCTCATTGGCTCACAGGAAAAACAAAATTAGACTAACAATTTAGTCTTCTCGTTCCAAACTTTAAAAGATATGAAGCACCAGATCACTTGTAAAAGTAACTTCAAAGTCAGAACACAGCATACTTATATGTGTAGCATTTAATGTTATATATTACAATTTAGTAATTAATAATAATAATTAAGAAGGTCAGAGAGAGAAAGAAAACAAAGAAAGACATTCCAGGCCTAAGAAGGGGCAACAGACGGGCGCAGATAAACCAAGGGCAAACTGAGGGAAACATAAGCCCATAAGACACAAAAAATGCACATGTCCACACCACATGGGGGTACATCCTTAGAAAAGAGACAGAGAAAGATGATACTTAATGGGTATATAGTAAATAGTTCATTAATGAGGAAGCCATTTTATAGCTTTCTAGACTTCTAAAATCTGTGACCATTCCCAGAACAATCCACTGCCATTTAGCAGCAGGCAAGAGGCAATTAAAGAGAGGTTTGCTTTCATTCAGAATGAACATGATCACATCCGTATCATAAACAATCAGGTAAGTTTACAAAGCTATTGTCAACTATCAGTTAGAACCACTTATTTAAATAAGCAATTGGCCCGCTGATTGGATACTAAGCAGAATTTCGACTCGTTAACTTTAAAGTTGGCCATTTTTCACCACAGAAAATTTGACAGATGCCTATTCATCTCAGGAACATGCATTTTCAAGTTCAAATTTCTATCATAAAGACACAAAACTGTATCTTGGTGTACTTCAAAATCCATTCAAGAGTCTTTCCCCTTCTACATAAATCGGGCTCAATGAACCGTCTTTGTTTGCGGTCATGGGTAAATGCCAGTCCCCAAGGCTCCTCAGTACCTGTTGTCTATCCAGACGCATCCTCTTGGCGGCATTTCTGCTCTCACTCTCACAGGCGGAGGCCAAGATACTCTCTGCAACTGCTGAAGTAAGGTGGGAAGGAATAGGTCGAGACTAAAAAAAAAAGAGAGAGAAAGAGAGAGAGAGGGAAACATGAAAAATTATTAACAGACCAATGCTACTCTCAGAAGAGCTCACAGGATGTGCAGGAGTATCCATTTATTTCTACTGAACTTATTTCAATAAAAGGAGGAAATGGAAATTGCAAAGATGAGAAATGAAAGCTAGTTAGAGGTTAAAGCTAGAGCTGCTACACAGATCCATCACTCATTCCCACAGCTCCACTGTCACAGTTAGTCTGGGCCATTAAGCTGGAGTTTGACTAGGCAGTGACAAAATGCTGGCTGGGTTTTGCAAATAAAAGAAGTGCTTTAATTCTTTCGTAACACATGACAATGCACAACAAAACAAAATCAAGTGACAAGGCTGAAACATAGTTGGAAAAACTGACAGACACTCAGACCATGTCAAACAGTTTTAATATGAAATGTGAATATTTACAGTCAAAGTTGGGACCCAGTTGGTATGATTAAAATCCTCTAAAAATACTTTAGTTTAGATACAAACTAAAAAGTCAGTCCTGGAACAATTTCAATATATTGAAAGTTTGATGTTTTGATGTGGGCTGTATGTGTACCTACATGTTTTATTTATAAAACAGGAGTTAATGTTATTAACTTAATAGATACATGTTGGAAATCCATTTTCTATGTAGCTCACATAGAAATTAATTAACCCCCCAACTAAGCTCATAATTAACTTCAAATTGTTTGCAACTCTCCATATCATTTGTGACAATCAGAAAAGTTTTCCATTTTCTTTTCCCATAATTACATGCAAAATCATCTAACTGAAAGATGAAATGCTTAATGATATTGAACAATTTTTTAATGAAGATAAGCAAATGATAGATAAGAAATAACATGACAATTAAGCCAGATAAGATAGCAAAATATGAAATTACAAAATAAAAAATGTTCTTTGGGAAGCTAGCCTATATAGCGACATGCCACCTTATAGAATTTTCAAAGCCTCAATCTCACATATGTATGGATGCCATTTATTAGAAGCCTCTAACCTAATAGAGACCTTCTTCTAATTTTTTTAAGTGAATAGGAGCACCTTTATGGCACTTGATTCATTTTTGCTAACTCTAGCCTATAAAATGTGCTTTAGCAAGTTGACCATAGGGTTTATATCTCAATACTGAAAAACAGCTAACTTCGGAGAGAGCTTTCACAGACACTCCTCAGTGGAATTTGTATAGTATATAAAGAGACCAGGCGCTGACCTTGCTTGAACTAGGAAGCAATTTCTGTAGCTGCCTCAGCCGACCTCCTCACGCTTGCACTTCCAAAGTAACCGCTGAAGACAAAAGGTAGGAAAGGTATAGGGTACTGTCTCCACTGCTAACCCCATGAGACACCTGGGTGGATGTCTAGACAACCTTGACAATAAAGCATTAAGATACTGGAAATGCTATTTTTGCAATAGAAAGAAAAGAGTGAGGCCCCTGAAGGGGCACATAAATGCAGCAGCAGCATTTTGAGAGGGAAAATAGAAAGCCAGACGTGTGTGCTGGGAACAGAGAGGAGGATCAAATCCGATAATTAAAAATTAAAAAAAATAAATTGCCGTAAAGATGCAAATACAATTTCAAAATTCATGTGGCTTCTTCATTTCCTTCTGTACTTCCCTGAGTATGGATAAGATATTCTTGCTCAGAACCAAAAATATATTAAGCCACGAAATCAGCGTCTCATTAAAAGGCAAAGCTTTGGCCATAGCTAGGCTCATAATGATAATCTAAACCACATGGGAATTAGGCAGACAGTGTTGTTTTTCTCAAGTGAATTATGTTTGGAGACAAAGGTGTTATAGAAAGAATGAGAGTAAGAACTTTCTATAATGAAAAAAGAAAAATTATTTGATTGTAGCTAACATTAGTCAAATAGAAGTGACAATTCACATTATTATAAACTATGTTATTAGACCTGTCATCTGGCTCTAGGGGTTGAATTAACACAATCTAAATAAAACATCAGCAACCTCTCTTTTCTTGGTCCAGTTACTGATTGTCACATGAACATCAGAGAGATGTATTTCTGCTCTTCATTATCTTTATTTTTCTCCATCAGGTATCTTCATTCAAAATTAGGAATATATAAAGCTATGGAACTTTATTAAGCTGATTTAATTAAAGTAATAAACACACACCTTCTTAAATGTGTCATAACAGTCTGTTGAACCGGAGAACAAAAGGTAAAATATCCCTGTAATTAAAATTAGCATTTTCTTTCAAATTTTCTAAAAATTTTTTAAAAACAAAATGGGAAACAACTTTCGCTAGAACAGTAAAAGTTGTGAGGCATGATAATTTATATGATTTCCTTTTCAAAGAAAATGACGGGGAGAGTTGTGCCTTTTCCAGATAAAGGAAATTGGTCTTCTAAGAAACTAGAATAACGTCCTGACTGAGTGGGACTAGATCACTTTTAAGGTCACTGGATAACCTAATATTTCAATATTTTGGAAAAAAAATCAACTTCAAGATAAAGCAATCATATCCCCTTTCTTATTAAATGGAAAAAATAAGTAGAGGCAAAGATATGTGACAGACCATTGCCAGTAGTTAAATAGTATAATTTTGAAAATAGAGTTGTTCTGAGTTTGTAGAATTATAACTTGATAACTGTAAACAGCCACAGAAATCATTCATTACAAGTTTCTCCACTAAAGTTTAAAGAAACTGAAACCCAGAGAAGTTAAGTGATTTACCAAAGGACAAACTAACTAGACATAGAACCCAGGGTTCATGTCTTCCAATTCTCAACCCTTCTACTCTCTAAATTCTGTTTCATACTTAGTGCTTTTACATAATTTGTCATTAATATAAAATACTATAGAAAAAAAAATCCTTACATACACAGCTTGTGGCACTCAACTAAACAATAAGCAGACCAAAGCTAACCCTTTTCATGTATGTATTACAATGAATACATGCTCATTGGAAAGGCAGAATGAATAAATCTATATTACAGTTGAAGAAACAGACATGTATTTTTCAAAGAATTTACTAAATCTTAAGTACATAATGAAATATGGACCTCTAAATAGAAAACCAGTACTGGGGCGCCTGGGTGGCTCAGTGGGTTAAAGCCTCTGCCCTCGGCTCAGGTCGTGATCCCAGGGTCCTGGGATCGAGCCCCACATCGGGCTCTCTGCGCAGCAGGGAGCCTGCTTCCTCCTCTCTCTCTCTCTGCCTGCCTCTCTGCCTATTTGTGATCTCTATCTGTCAAATAAAGTAAATAAAATCTAAAAAAAGAAAACCAGTACCATCCTAATTTAATTTTTAGATAAATATTAATAATACCTAACTCATATTGAATGTTGGGATGGCCAGGTTATTAAAACAAGCAGCTTAGATTCATCATCTAATTTCCAAACAACCCTTGAGAAAAGTACCTATAATGTGCATATTTTAGATGAAAAATAAATTTAAGTTCTGAGAGATTATACAAGTTGCCTGAGATCACACAGCTATGTATGTGGAAACACCTGGATTTATATCTAAGTCTGATGATAAATTGGGAATAATTCCAGTAAAGAATTATTCTCAGTTTGCAACTGAAGTCTCAGTAAGCTTAAACAAAACTAGAGACCTTAAATACTGCACACCCTACAGAGGAATCCATTTACAGCTAACTCTATTTTGCCTTTAAGCAAAGAATATATTAGGATCTCACAAAAATTCTCCTCTTAAAGGGACTGTGATTCTCCTAATATATTTTCCTATTGACACTTAAAAACCTTTCTTCATTAATAGCACAAAAATAAATGTATCTCAGCTCAGTTCATGTTCTAAATGGATGCAATATAAATTCACAAGCATATCATGTTGGAGAAACCAGGAGTGCCAAGAAATGACTGTATAAGAAACATAAGAAAAGCTGAGTCTCATGCCCAAAATGAGAATGAGGAGCCAGGCAGAGTTCTTGCTTTCCTGTGAGGCAATCTGTTAAAAATCCCCTTGGTTCTAATATTGAGGAGCCAATAATGAGTGCCAACGCTCCTCACTACACAGAGGGCTCCATTATGCTTTCGCCTGGCTCTAAGATACTAAAAATGAGAGCCTTTTGTTTATTGTTCCTCCATAATTTGGCTTTTATCTATTTTGCGGTTCAGGAATACTTAAGCCAAGATAGTGAGAAGGAAATTAATCAATTTTGCTCCTTATCAAAGTCATGTTATCATAGAGGAGTTTAAAGCTATTGTTTAGTGTGAGTTTTGAGAACCATCTTTACCAGAACTCTCCTATCCTTCATCACATTTCATAGCATAGAGCTTATTCTAATATCACCACACTAGGGTCTTCCTGGCAGGTAATTAGCAGAGCATGTTATGGGCTCTCATCACGGATTCCAGAGACAAGTGCTAAAAATTTCCTCTCACATCAATTAAGGGTGGCCAGAGAACACAAAAGCCTCCATGTAATAATCTAAGAATATTTTCACCAAAAATATCTCAAATGCATGGAATTCAATAGATAATTTATAAAAAACAACAGTTCTCCTTCTGGTTGAACACAGCTCAGTAAATACACTACTTGGTATATATCTTATAAGATGACTTAAAAATAATGACTCAAAGATGTGTATAATCATACACTCCACATGATCGATACCTAGAGTGAGATTTGTTACCTACTTCTTACCCTGGAGATGAGGCAATGTGAACCACCTTCACTCATTATCTCTTCATAATTAACTGTCATCCTCAACTGGGATGAGTTGATCTTTCCCCAGCACTGCTCTTATTCTAATAATTATCTATGACCAAATCAGTGGTGGTTGTTTCATTAAACAGATGGCTAAATTGTCGCAGGCAACTTCTGGAGTTGAAAAGTCACATTTTAATTGGGGATGTAAGATGTGATTGCTGTTAGCACAACATAAAGTTTCCATATATATACATGTAGAACTTACACCAACAAACGATTCATTTTTTAGTCATAAAAATATAAACTGTACAATGTTAAAGTCCTCTGAACTTCTGCCATACATTTAGGGTGCTCCAGGTTTTGTTTTTTGTTTTTTTTTTTCCAATTTTAAAAAAGTAAAAAGAAACCATGAGTGTAAGACTTTATTCATGGGTTAATAGTACTTATTAGTGGCAAGGCTCACTAGACCCCAGGTGTCAGCATTACCAGATCAAGTATTAAATGAGGTCAGATTGGGAGCAACTGTGTACCCACCCAAGATTGTATACAGAATAGAATGAGCTCTTTCAAAAATAACTAAAGCAAATGATTCAATAGTCCATTTAGATAGGGCCCTATACTAAGATTATTTTTCCTAATCCTGTTACTTCATGAAATATATAATTTAAAAATTCTGCAGCTTAGATGAAATGCATATTTTATCTCCCCCAAATAGTATATCTATACCTAAAGGGATAATTGTTACAGGCTGTGTAGAAAATTGTAGCTCCTAAGGGATCCCTTCTACTAACCAAGTAATAACTTTATTTGTATACATCGGTGGAATAAAGTAGTAGTTTAGCAATGAAGTGACTGACTTGGATATTATCATGAAATCAATTACTTGCAATTGGTCTGTCCACTTTTGCTTTTTACTCTCTCTGAGTCTCATTCATCCTGCCAGTTGTCATTATTTCTATTTTTACAAATAGAAAACTAAGGTTCATTCAGTAAGTTCTAAATGGGCAATATAATCTCCATCTCATGGGATAATTGTTGCAATTCCATGATCAGGTAATGTACATAAGGTCACTGGTATCTTCACTTATCTATTCAACAAAAGTATTTAATGAGCACATTCTATATGTTAGGAAATGTGCCAAGTTCAAATATATGAATAGTGTCAATACTGTCTCTGCTATCATAGTTTACAAGTTAATACATGCTTAGCATGTAGGGTGTAATACACATGCAATAAAGTATGTTAATTATAGACTCACAACCTTTTATTACAATTCTGTAATCTTTATGTTATATAAAAGTTTTTTTTTTCAATAAATTTGGGGAAATTTGGCAGAAAAATACTGACATGAGTATACCTAATCTTTCTTTTTCCTACTTTCTGTGGATATTCATAACTTTTATGGCAGAAATACTAATATATTTGTTTGTGAGATGCTTTCCCAGACCCTGTCATGAGTGTTATGCAATAACTAGAATATATACTCTATCATGTGCCCCAAATTTGAGAAGTTCTGAATTCTGGACCACATAGGATCCAAAGTTCCAGATAAGGATTGCGGATGTGGACTAAAATCATAGTTCAATTGTTCTTCCCCCATCCTATATGGTTTTGGTAGAAATAATGAGCAAATATTCTCAGTTACCTGACCCTGGCCATGACTTAGGTGTGGACGATGAGAGTTTATCCCTTTGTTCTTAGTGGCTGATCTAAGGATGGACATATGATCCAAAGAGGAGTAAAGTCCTTTCATGGGAAGGGGTACTGGAGCTGGAAGACAGTTTTTGGACTTTCCGTTTTAAGAGAGGCTTAGAGCTGCTGATGGCAGCATTTCATAACAGATAACAAGGGTATGTCTGAGAAGCAAGCTAACACACAAGAGAAGCATAGTTAAGAAATAGGAAAGCAAAGAGACCTTGACATCTGACCCCATGGATCCAGATATGTGTGAATCTCTGGACTTCCCAGTTTCTTGAGAAAATTCTCTGGACCTATTTAAAAGAGACTGAAGATATGTTTTCAACAGAAACGCTAATTAACCTTCATCCTAGCTTTAATAATTATGAGTTAATGGTAGCACTTTGGCCTTAATTTTAGAGCATTATTGGCCTTTAATAATGATCTATCACAAATACATGAAGCTTTAATGTCTTATATTTAATACTTTGAAGTCCAGTTCGGTTAATCCCATCTGAAAATACCTTTGATCAAGACAAGAAAAACTGAATTATCTACTGAAATGACATGTCATTTTTAACAAAATGGCTACTTATTTAAATCTCCACTAGGAAACATCTTTTGATTCTGAAAATAACTGACTAGATATGCTTATGATTATTGTCAATCATGGGCTCTTTGCCCAAGTAGCTTATTTGTGAAACACAACACCATACACAAATTCTATCCATTTAGTTAACATCACTACCTATTCACACAAACTGCCAAATAGATGAAAATATTTTACAAAATAGTACTTAGAGAGTGAACAAGAATTAAAATTAAATGCAATGTAACTTTTTTCTTTAGGGAGATTTTTTTCCCCCCCCCCGATTAGATTTTTAGTTAGCAGTCACTTTTGAAATTGAAACACCAAATGCTGAATAATGTGAAAAACACAGCACACGATAAAAATGAGCTTATCTCCCAGCTAATTTCTACCACAAAGTAACACATTAGTAAATGTCCATTCATTCACTCGTCTTTCATTCAACAATGCCAGTTCAGTTGAATTGAACGTGTATTGAGCAGCTTTCATGAGCAATTAACTGCACTCTATGTAAAACACTCTACGTGATACGGACATCAACAAGGTAAGCAGCATAGTATTCAAGGAAAAGAACTTCCTGCAAGGAAGCTAAGGCCCATATATAAATGACAGCAATAGAAGACAAGATAAAACTACAAAAGATGTACCACAAAGTACAATTTGCACACAGAAGAGAGAGAGATTTAAAGTTGCTTGTAGCGGGAAGTGAGGACAAAATAAAGATATATTTGATTGAGTCCTCCAACTAGTTCAAGAGATTGAGACAAGGAGGGTTTTCCAGGAAAGGGAGCCATGGAACCCAATTTCAAATTAGTTTGCATTCTATCATGTTCCTCAGATACTAGGTACTAGACTATGTAGGACTTTTTACATTTGTTATTTCAAGTGACATTGGTTTTCATGTACAAAAAAATACTATTTGTTTCCTGTTTTCCCCAGGAGGAAACTGAAGCCTAGGGAGACAAACTATGAGTAACGACTGGCAAAGCAGGTCTAAGAACCAAGAACCACGGACTATGAAATCAAGGCGTTTTTCTTCAGATTTTCTCAGCAATCCTGCAAATTTTCTGTTGTTTCTTTCAGGACTCATGTTCCCTCTGCTTGGAGGACATATCAGCTCTTCCACAGACAGCCTGTGAATGGTAACCTTGGTCATTGTCTCTAAGGTCGTTCTTTGTTACTCTGGAAGCAGAGGTTAGCTGGGGATTGATTAAAATTAAAATTAAAAGTAATTTCTCTGAAAAAAATTAAAAAGCAAGACTATTTTCCCTTAGTCCCTTGTAGATAGTCTTCTAGCATCTATTTTGAGGACAAGGGGAGTGCTCATTCAGTTTTTCCGTTTAAAGATAATCTCTTTGTTTCTTCATAGTGACATTTAAGAATTTCTTGGGTCTACTGTGGTTTCACTATAATGTACCCAGATAAAGATTTATTTTTATTTACATTGTTCAATGCTGGTCTATTTCTCTGTTCCTAAGGATTCAATGTTCTCCTCAATTCTAAAAAACTCTCCCCTCTCATCTGTTTGAATGTTGTCCTTATTCTACTTTCTCTTCTGGAATGCCTTTTAGGTCTATCTTTATCATTAGATTTTCCATGTTCACTTCTTTTTTTTCCCCATTCTCTTTTTCTTTCCAGAAGTAATTTCTGTAGTTCGATGTTCCAGATTATTGATTTTCTCTTTGGCTGAACCTTACCCGCTATGTAATCCATCCAGGAAGGTTTTAATTTTAATATTTATAATGCTTGCCATTTTTTTTTCTCAAAGTTGTAACTATATTTCTAAATCTCCTTTCGTAGGGCAGTAGCTCTTCCTGAGTCCCAGCTATTTATACTGTTTGCAGTTCATGTTCCTCTCCAGTTACAAAATCCACATCCCGAATTTAAGTGGACATTCAGACTGCAACCCTGACCTGTTTTGACTTACACTCAGTTTTTCTACCTTGCTACTCCGTTATCCTACCACATTAAGGGGTTATTATAAACTCTGGTTATGAGTTTACAATCAACAACTTATCAAATTCATAGCCTGAAAATTTCATTTTCTTTCTTTTGATCTTGGCTAGGTATTTAAATAGTTGTTGTGTTCTACTCAGTATTTGTGTATTTGTAGAGGGAAGGAGGGTGGGTGCGAGGGGTACTCCATGAAGCTTAGGTCAACATTTTGCTAAAACTAAAAGATCAAATGATAGTAACTCTGACAACTATGATGGCTATATTCTTTACACTCTAGTTACTCTTCAACCTTAATATATTTAATAAACAATACCTGTGATCCCTGAGTCAGGAACAACCAGTTACCACAGGAGCATGCACTGAGAAAAGCATCAGAAATCCCATGTGACAGCTTAAGGTGATAAGTGAAATAATTGAGCATATTAGAAGAAAGAGTACAAAGAGGCCAGATCATATGCTAATTATTTCATATGCACTATTCCATGTAATACCCCAGCAGCCTACTTCTTTAGAAAACTGGAGATTCAGAAACATCACACTAAATTGTACAGGAATTGAACTAAGCCAGGAATTGAACCTAAGTCTCTTAAGTTTCAAATAAGTTTCTATTATTGTAAGAAATTTAGAATTTGTTCTGAGATGGCAAAGTTTGACATTATCAAAGCCAGAATCAAGGAAGACTACTCCAGGAGCAAAGGCAGATTTCTTACATAGCCAATAAAGTTTAGACACCAGGATCCCTCGACTGGATGGGACTCCTGGAGTTTCTGGGTATTGTAAGGATTCTGGGTATGGAGGGAAAGCCAAAAATCAGGAAGTATTTATACATAAATGTGTCCAGAAATTGTCTCAAGAGATGTCCGAGGAAAAGGGTTTGAATCTTCATGACTTCTGTTTTTGAAAAATTTTTTGTGTATGATATCTTTTCTAATTAGAAATAAATATTCAGCCTTCTACTTAATTTTTTGCTCATAATTTTGTATTACTTTTCTTTTAATGAAAGGGACTTCTATAACTTTCATGCACAAATCCTAGTTCTCTCCTTGCCTAGGAATAGAGAGTAGGGAGGGAGTGTACGATGAAAATAGAGAGGTGAGTTAGGATTCTCTAAGAGTATAGGTATAAGGTAAGAATGGCTAGAACTAAAATGGTAGCCAAAAAAAGTCAAAATTATTGGACTGATGTGGGAATCACAGCAAAGAAAGAATAAATGGAATTCAGTGAGTGGTAGGATATCAGCCATAAGTGGAAGGAACAGTCCAGTCTCATTCCAGGTTGATGAGCACTGCCGTAAATGACAATTAATGGCGCTATTACCAGAAAGAGGCAAGTCGAGAGGAATTTACTGGTGATTTGGTAGATGAGGTGAAAGACCAGTGGAGAGGATGAATGATGGAGAAAACAAAGATTTCCTTGTGGATAGAACAATACATTTGTCCAGCATCTGGTTGACATTTGGAATGAAATACAAAAGCGTTGCAGATGACTGGGATTCTATGTTGAGTGCTGCTTACATAGAACAGACCCTCCAGAGCTGCATATAGGGGAAGACGTTGTAGATGGCCAAGCCCGGATCTTAGCACATAGCTCAAAGCAAGAAAAGGTAAATAAGGAGGGAGACCAACAAGATCCTCAAGAAAAATGGCGGTGACTTCATTGAGGATGCAATGTTTGGGTTTGGTACAAAGACAATCATGCGATCTTTTAAAGAACCAATTCAATAGAGTTGTGAGAACCAGAGTCTGGGTGTGCGGGACCACTGGGGAGTTGGTGATCTGTGAGTATAAAATAATCTCTCAAGAAACCTGGCAAAGAAGTGTAGTCTCATAGACAAGATGAATTATCATCTTAGAGTCTGGGGACTTTTTTTTTTTTTTTTTTTTAAAGTCAGAAGTTTCTCAGTGAAAAGGGAAAATGGGAAATATGTGTGTTGGGATGGTTGATGAAGCAACATTGTGAAGGAGACTGAATGATGGGAGAACAGAGGCCTTGGAGTCCTCCAGGGGCAAATACAATGAGGATATTTCCTCTGCAAAGACAATGGCAGATATTTAAAAAATTTTAGATGATTGTCAAAGTTTTTAATATTGCTTGTACAGACTCTTTGATAACTAAGACTAAGGTATATCCATGTGAACAATGGCCAAAATGAAATAAAGATGCAGATCTTGAAACTGAAAAAGTAAAAGAATTGTGAATTCGAAAGGTCAGAGAGTAAAATTATTAAGGGCGAGTCTGAGGATGTAATTAAAAAGAAATACTATGAATAAAGAACTCAGAAGATGGCATGAAAGTATCCTGGGGGATGGTAGATGATATTTATAAAGAAGAGACTAAAAGTTGGTACGAGTAGCAGGTGAGGAATTCAAACAAAATGTGTTGGCTAATTAGCATCAATTAAGTTAATTGGTCACAATGACAGAAACCCACACAGTTATGCAAATAATAATGTGAGTAATGGCTGCACAAGTTATTATAGAGGTTTTTTTTTTATTATAGAGTTTTTAATCATGACCTTGTATGAAGGGGTTGGTGTATCTCTAATCAAAGTTTAAGTTTAAAGAAACACTTTAATACATTTTTTATAATATATCCATTTGCTAAAGAATGAATAGCAAGGGTCACTGTAGCTTTTGCAATGTTCATATTAGGGAAGTTGAAAATTGAAAATGAATTCTGAGCTCTCTACTCCCATCTGCATTAGACAACTACAGTCAAATGATGTCATTAGTGAAATTCCCTAAAAAAATGTGCTATTTCCTAAACATTACTTTTTTTCTGATGTAAGAGTCATAGGCTCAGAAGACCAGATATCAAAATAGTTGAGGAGGGTACTGCAAGATGTAATTAAAAAGAAATAATATAATAAAGAACTTTTATTACAGTATTAAAATATAGTGTATCCATAATTAAACTTATTAATTTTAATTTATATCTCATTTTTCCCCTAAAATAGATATCAGAGCCACCAAAGAAATATATACTCTGTGATCAATTAAACAAAAAAGATAACTACGACTTCAGATAAACTTGGGCTCTGAACTTGCTGGCAGGAAGGCAGTTTAATTGCATTATCCTAGTGAAGAGAAAACAAAAGTGTTCTCTTTCCAGAGGAGAAGCACTTTTTTTCTTGTATGACACTCTAAAAAAAGTTTCTGAAATAAGGTAATTTACTCTGGATAGTTAGCAGCCTCATGGACAACATCCTTAGCAAAATATTACAAAATGTCACACACCTATTTCTTCAAACACAGTCAATCACATGATATTACAAAAGTAAGTAAACAGGTCATTTTCAAGATGCTGAAGTTACTGAATTCAAATATCTAGGCTACCTGATCTGTCATGGCAGAGTGGCACAATTTGAGATACAGTAGGAATTGTGGGCTGCAAGTGTCTTACAATTGCTCCCCTAAATAATCCTTTGAGTTTCATAAAAAAAAATACATGCAAACATACGCAGCATGGTGTAACAGTCTCTAACAATATAAGCTCAGAACACAAAAGGAGAAATCACACCACATAACACAGACTACACTTCGGTATGGCCCAATCCCCCCCGTTCATAAAGTTTTGCTTTTATGATCTTATCCGTTACATGTGCTAATCTTTAATTTAAGATCAGAACATCTTGAAGAAACACATTTTTTTCCTAGATCCATCAACAGATGTTCTTTAGAAAACTCGTTAAGTAATTTGAGAGTCAAAACTGCACAAGTGAATCAGTAACAATTAGGTGTGTTTGTTAAAGGATTAATTTAATGGCTGCTTAACTCATTCATTGAGTTCCAAAAGTCTAATGAAACCTTAAACAGTACTCTGGATCAAACTTACAGAGATTTTTCATAAAACATGCCCTTTGATATTCAATGCTGAGGATTTTATGATTTGAAAGGATCGTAACAGTGAGTTGGTGGAAGTGTATAGAAAAGAATAATACAGAATAATGTAGTTACTTATATAAATATAATAATATAGTTATTGTACTTAACCCATTACGGAGACTATTTGGAGTGATGGCATGAAATTTTGGCTACTTAAGCAATCAAGATCTGTGAGGTCTTGATAATTCTAGTGAAATAAAAATGCTTAAATACCTACTCTAATATTTTTCTGCATTCAGTGAAGTCAGTATTTATGTTGTAAGTAAGTATTTATGTTGACATGTAAATTCTTAAGGGAGAATTATTTTTTAACATGCATAGATTTTATAAATGACAGTGGGAAATTAATAAAAGTGAATGACAACATCCTCAACTAATATATGTTGTGATAAAATACTTCTATGGGATTACCTCTTTGAATTTTTTGAATTTCTTAAAGTCAACACAAAACATAATTCAATATTTTGTGTTTCACTCTACTTAAGGAGTCTTCTGTTTGAGACACCCCAAGTAACTGGAAGAGATAAACTCGTTGAATGACATTTTCATTTTATATGATAGAATCTCCTACCAAATAATTCTACACTTCTGCAAACCTATAATGGGGCAAGTGGGTGCTCAATCAGTTAAGCATCTGCCTTTGGCTTGGGTCATAATTCCAGGGTCCTGGGATTGAGCTCCACATCCGGCTCCTTGCTCAGCAGAGAGCCCGCTTCTCTTTCTGCCTCCCTCTCCCCCTGCTTATGCTCTCTGTCAAATAAATATAAAAATAAAAACAAAACAATTCTACACTTAAGAATTTCATTTTACAAATATATAAAAAAAACTCTTGATTGTTTGACCTGTTAAGTATTGCAGAATAATTTATATGTAAAAACAACTACATCTGAAAACAAGGCTTTTTCCCATGTCTACCTACACAAAACACAATAGAAATTTATTTAATGTCTCAATTAAAAAAAACTATGGATATTATATCAAATTTTAAAAAGAGAGGGCAAAAAATACTCACAATATTTAGTTGTAATTACTATCTGCCCTAGTTATACATTTTCCTATCTGTTCTAGATAAGGGTAAGTATTCAAAATGACACATAAACCTCCCCAGGTCCCATGACAATGCAGTAATACACTTAAAAAAAAAAAAAAAATCAAGACTCCAAGTGTCAACTGAATGGTAGATTTGTTATTTACAGACTATTTCTGAGTAAATGTATAAAAAGAACTCAGCCTATGATAAAAATTTTCATTCATGTTGTTCACTTAACATTTAATTACAATAGGCCTTATATTACTTAAGTATTTCACTTCCCACAACTTGTCACCTCAATGAATCACAATATTAAGGAACATGTTATATTTTCCTAAATAGCTGGTTAGAAATCTAATATTTCTGCTTATTACTTTGTGTAATGGTATGTACATTATTGAATAAGTGAAAAATGAATGTATACAAAACAAAAACTCAGTAAAATAGTATTTCTGTACAGTATATTTCTTTGTGATTAGTTTGTTAGACTCCTTGACTTTGAATTAGTCAAGTTCTGTTCTTCTCCATGCATAGCACAGCGTGTATAACGAATAGATGCCAATGGTGAAGTAAATAAATACGATCAAAAGAAAAACCTGGGGTGCCTGGGTGGCTCAGTAGGTTAAACCTCTGCCTTCAGCCCAGGTTATGATCTCAGGGTCCTGGGCTTGAGCCCTGCATCAGGCTCTCTGCTCAGCAGGGAGCCTGCTTCCCTCTCTCTCTGTGTGCCTCTCTGCCTACTTGTGATCTCCATCTGTCAAATAAATAAATAAAATCTTAAAAAAAAAAAAAGAGAGAAACCTGTGAAAGTTTCAAATATGCCTTAGAGAAATTAAGAATCTTACATGACAATGATTTTTCTCATAAAGAATAATTAATGGAAAATAAGAAATTTCACCAAAGAATCTTTAAATAATATTACAAGATTAGGAAAAAAATAGAAATGCCAGATGCTAGTAAAATAAAAACCCTGATAATATGATATCACCTTAATTGTTGCTGAAAAAGAAAAGTATACATTGTACATTGTATTCTGAATGAGACATATTTAGGTTGGATTGCAATTTTACATTAGCTGCCAAGTGGTTCTGAACCAAAGGTCAGTGCCAGGACTCTAGGCTTTTATACCTGCTTAGATACCCTTTCTCTCTGTCATCTCTCTTCTATTGAGTAGGTAATAATAATTTTTAAATAATTCAGTAATGGGAGAAATAGCTTTATTTTCTTCAAGCAAACTCTCCTCTCTGATACCTCTACTGTCATCATTTCATTTGATCAGGCACAACATTGCCATTTGATTTTAAAATGACTTATGCCCTACAAACTCTAACTTCAATATAGTTAGTATTCTGGGAAGTAAACAAGTACTTAAGTGGAGTATTCTGTGATTGTTTCAAACAAACACTTCGGGAAGCTTTTATCAGATGACAGATTAAATATTATTTGAAGATATTTTCACAGTTAAGATTGAGTGGTTACTATGTGTCAGAAATGGTGTGCAGGGTTTGATAAGTGACAACTTTTATAATTCTCACAACTTTATGAATTAGGAGTTACCACCTCT
This sequence comes from Martes martes, assembly GCF_963455335.1. Lineage (NCBI taxonomy): Eukaryota > Metazoa > Chordata > Mammalia > Carnivora > Mustelidae > Martes > Martes martes. Next base: position 38,276,860 of record NC_137901.1, on the reverse strand, counting down.
AGAAGAGGCATCTGAGTACAGGTCGTTGAAATAACTTGCCAGTCACACAGCTACAAGGTGGTGGATTCAGAACTGCAAACCAGGCTCTCGGAGGACTGAACCTTGTGCTTGGTACTATCTAGGCAGACTGACTGTCTATAAGGTCATACTGTTTTAAAGAATATCAAAGGCAGACACCTAGGTGGCTCAGTCAGCTAAGCGTCAGACTCCTGATTTAGGCTCAGATCATGATCTCAGGGTCATGAGATCAAGCCCTGTGTTGGGCTCCATACTGGGTGTGGAGCCCACTTAAAATTCTCTCTCTCCTTCTCCCTCTGCCCTTGTCCCTCTCGCTCACACACACTCTCTCTTGCTCTCTCTCTCAAAAAGAAAAAAAAATATTGAAAGTATTTCTAGAATCCAGTGAAGAAGAACTGATAATAGACAGTGGATGTATTGCTTTTGTCATTTCATTTAGATCTAAGAACCTATTTCTCTTATATGACATCTCTGAAACCTCTCCTAGCTTCACCAACACTGCCCCTTTACAACTAACACATGACAGGCACTGATCACAAACACCAGCAGTCTTGGCTTTGATGAAGCCAAGAAAGGGGGAAAAAATGGCTTCAGAAAATTTCTAATAATACATATCTGCTCCTATACATAAAATACAAAAATTCAAAAAAATATATTGTAAACGTACACACTATTTCTAATAGCAATTAGAGCAAGATGAAATAGAATAAAGTTCAAAAACCATGGATATCTGATTTCCACCCATAAATAACCTAATGTCAACATAATTTCATCCATCTGTAAAGCCCAAATGAATAGAAAAGCTCATATTACCATCCACAAGCACACAAATACAGAGGACAACAAAGCCTTTTTTTCCACGTGAGGATTTTCATTCCCTGATCTTTACTCTCAAGGCTTGCTACTTATTAACCACTGGTATGAAGACAGTATTATTTAGTTGGTTCTATCCATTTCCTTTGGTTCCAGAGAAAGCCATTCTCACAAGCCATCTAAAGCAAAAACCTTTGCTTCGATTGAAGACTTGGTTAGGCTTATATCCGCTTCAGTAGTGACAGAAAACAAACGTGAATGAGATGCTGGTTCTCATCGGTTTTTAACTCAGATCCCCCTCATTTCCTGTGACATGGTATCATGTGTGCCTGTGAGCGCTGGTCTCACCAGATACTCCTTATTGAATAACAAAGGGGATAAATACTTCAGGAAGATGAAAAGGAGAAGGGGAAAAAAACAAACAAGCAAACAAAAACCCCTTGGACCTGACATTATGGAAAAAATAAAAAAAGACACTAAGATGAAAAAAGAAATAGTGTCATGGTTTACATGTGGGATTTGGATGGAATCTAGGGCTGTGTTTTAATTCAAAACTCACCATCTCAAAACCACTTCTTTTCATCCGCCTGCAGGACTTGAGGTAAGTACGTATACGTTTTCTGGCACGCTCTTGATACTCAGGGAATTGTCGCCTGCATGAGTCAATGATAGCCTGGATCTTTTCTTTGGGCTGCTTAGAGATTGGGACCATTCGGTCCAAGTTTTCATCTACAAACAGCCTGACAAACATCTGTTGGCAAGAGGGAGACAGAGGAGAAGGGTTTGGAGGACTGCTCTCTGCTGTTCCTAGCTTCCTGTCTTGATTACCGATAGGAAAATACTCTTTTCTGCTTTATGCACTGGAGAACTTTGCAATGGAAAGCCAGAAATTTTAAGCAAACACCCTTTAAAGGCTTTCTAAATGGCTGGATTAAAAAAAAAAAAACCAGAGAGAAAAAAGAGAGAAAGAGGCAGACAGACAGACAGACAGACAGAAAAGTATAGACTATCATGTAGGAAAAAAAAGCAGGAAATAACAGTAGACTGTGACAATTAGGCACCCCATAAAATTCTCCATTAATGATAAATGCGACTGCTACATTGCTAGGCTGCACAGTACGCTAATCTCTGAGAACAACTGACTCTTTGGTCATGCATAATTAGCTAAGCTGGGAAGGCGAGAGAAATAACTGATGACAGCCATACTCTTCTGAGGAATAAGCTGAGGCCCCCTCATCCACTAGGTAAACATGCATACTCACACAACACAAATCCAGTTTTCAGCTCACATTTGGCTTTAAAATTCTAAACAAAACACAGCAATTCTGGTGTCTGGTTGGCAAAGAGTGTTTCATGTACTTTTTAAATCCTTCTGTAAATTAAACAGACATGTCTCTAGAATATCCACATTTACCACCAAGCAACAACATGAAAGTGAAGTGGTAAAAAGTAAGCCACGCGGGGAAGCGTGGCCGGACTCACATTAAAGGCTTTCAGCCGCTCCGCCTCAACGCCATCCGTCTCGTTCACTTTCTCAGAATCGTCGTGGTCGTCGTGGTCATCTTCGTCCTCATCTCCCCTGTTTAGAGACAGGTCCTCGGCACCTCGGTCTACACTCTCATTTTTGCCGGAGTCATAGCTTGAGTAGCTATGTGCAGGAGACTGAAAAGAAAGGGGTGAATTGTTGCTTTTAAATTCACCGCAGAGCATATGAATTCCGTTTTTAATTTCAATGGTTTCTGAAAAATCTTGCTGAAAGAAGTTAATCCCAGAGTTGTGGCTATTTTAATTGGAATCAAAATTAGTGGAGATTAGATGCAAAATCCCTCTCCCCAGTCACACCAGTTACATTACAAGGGCTAGGTAGCTACACGGAGCATTTCTATCACTGCAGAAAGTTCTATCGGATTTAGCTTTTCAAGAGCAAAGATAGTTTCCACCCAATATACATACTTTCAAAAAGAAAGAAAGAAAAAAACCAACCTGTAAGCATCTTTGCGAGAGACTCGTTGAATCACATATTCTTAGAAACAGAAATGACCTCAGAGCTTAGTCCGTCTAACCATATCAGTATATTCTTAAACAGATAAGGAAACTGAGGGGTGGATATGTTTAACTGATTCGCCCAAGAAGGACTACACAAAATATTGATACTAGGGGTGCTAATTATAAGACAAAGTCTTGAAAATCAGTTTTTAAATTGTCCGTGAGTCTTAGGATGGAATGGAATATTGGTCTAGAGAAAAAGAACCAGGTTACCTCTGAATCATGTGAAGCTTAATGCTTCCTAATGCTTTAAAAGATGAATGTCAACCAACACAGATCTCAAAAACTTCGATAATTGTGTTCAAGACCAACCATGGGTCCTGCTGTCGTATCTCCTATTCCTTTGTCCATATATCACCTTTTCCTTTCAGAAACAGCCTCTGCTCCCAGAGGTGAGAGTGCCAACCCCAGGGCAGCAAACTTCTCTACCCCAGCTGTGCCCCAACTTTACCCCTGGGTAGCTGAAATCAAGTTGAATCCAGCAAGGCTAAGCAGAATAAACTCCTAATAACATCATCTGAGATTCCAGATTCAACTGTGCCTGAAATTAACCCATCAGCTCTGTGATACGGTACATCTTCTACACCCCATCCCTCTTCATTTTCTTCTTTGCTTTAATCTGAATTTTAGTCCTTTGCAATTGCATCTGAGATGGTATGGAAATCAATCATGGTAAGGCCAGATTAACAACCCAAGTTTCACATATGGAAACTTAGATACATAGATTACTTCAGTGAAATGGAGAATATCTCCAAACATCAATAGCACTCTCAAATCTAAAATGTAAAATGCTTTTGAAAGAGCCGGAGAATGGGAAATTTTAAATCAGCAGTGTTCAGAAATGCCTGCGTGGAATAACATGTGCGATATGTTGTAAGGATCATGCTAATATATTATTACTTCATAATCAGAGGAAGAATAATAAAACTAGAATAGATCCCTGACATAAAAAATAAAGTTAAAATTTAAAAAACAATTTTATAATATAGTATTGTAATATTATAATATTTCAAATTATTAACAAGGTATATTTACCTAATAAAATATAAGGCAAATATTCCATAGGTTTGAAAAATAGACCATGTATATATCTTTAATGCCAATGTGCAACATTTAAAAAATGTTACAGTACACTTAACTGAACGCAAGTATGCTGAGATAATATATTCTTTCTACATGCCACGAGAAATATACAACCCACCGTCTGCTTTAAACAGAACCATTTGGAATGATGTCGGATTTATATCTCTAGTCCCTCTAGGTAAAGAAGACCCAGGCTTACAGACCTGAGAATATTCAGAATCTAAATATAAAACATAATCATTTTTTCCTTCTATTATACAAACTGAAATTTTCTCAGCTGGAGTGTCATTTCCTGTCTCTCTCAATGTTGAAGATACAACTAGCTTTCAAGGCCAATCCTAGTAAATTCAATTTCCACCAAGATCCCCTCTTCTATCTCACTCTACTTTAACGTTCTCTAAACTGTGAACTCTTAATATACTACAGCATTTGACACAGAATTAAACACTATCATTGCTCTCTACTTCTCATGTTAATTTGCATTTTCTTTCAAGCTAGACTGAGATAGGAATCAACACTTGACCTCTACATCTTCTCTCACAGCAACAAAGAAATGTTCTCTACAGAAATAGCATTTAAGACTGTTAGCAATGTCGCATTTTCTACAAAACTATTTGGTCTTAAAAAATGGGGGAATGAAGCCAAGTAACAGACTGGGAGAAAATATTTACAAAAGGCACATCTGATAAAGGATTGTTAGCCAAAATACACAAAGAACACTAAAAACTAAACATAAGAAAGCAAACAACCTGATTAAAATAGGAGCCCCAAACCTTAAGAGATAATTCACCAAAGGAGACAAACAGATCACACACAGACATATCAAAAGAAGCTCCACATCATCCGTCATCAGGGAAATGCAAATTAAAACCAGGAGATACTACTATACACCTATTAGAACAGACAAAATCTGGAACATCAACATCAACATCAAATGCTGGTGAGGATTTGGAGCAGCAGGAACTCATTCACTGATGAAGGGAATGCAAAGTGGTACAACCGCTTTGGAAGACAGTTTGACTTTTTCTTACAAAACTAAACATTATCTTATCATATGAACTCATAGTCATGCTTCTTGATATTTACCCAAGGAGTTAAAAACTTGCATCTACACAGATAAGCTGCAAAGGGATATTTATAGCAGCTTTATGAAGAATTGCTAAAACAAAAGCAATCAAGATGTGTTCCGGTAAGTGAATGGATGCATAAATCGTGGTACCTCCAGTAATGGAATATTATTCAATACTAATAAGATATGAGCTAATAGAGACATGAAGGGACACCAAATACCTGTCACTAGGTGAAAGAAGTCAATCTGAAAAGACTACATATTATATGATTTGAGCTCTAAAACATTCTGGAAAAACCAGAAGCATGAACAGTTCAAAGATCAGGGATTGTGGGGAGTGGGCAGTGCAGAGGGGCAGCACAGAGGATTTCTAGGGCCCTGAGAATACTCTGTATGATGTTGTAATGGTAGATACATGTCATCCATAGAATGTACAGCATCATGACTCCCAAAGTAAACCATGGACTTTGGGTATTTATAGTTTGTCAATATAGGTTCATCAGTTAGAACAAATGTACCACTCTGGTAAGTGATGTTGATGGGGGAGGCTATACTTGCACAGGGGCAGGGGCTATGGAAATCTCTGCATCTGCTTCTCAATTCTGTTGTGATCTTAAAACTGCTCTAAAAAATAAAGT